>NC_057799.1:509466374-509759119 GCF_018294505.1 Triticum aestivum
CCAGAGGCAGCATCGACCGGCTTCAGTTAGCAGCAGTAGCGAAGGAATCGCTCTATCGGGTTCAGTTAACAGCCATCGATCGATCGCTCGGGTTCAGTACCGCGTAGCCTGCAGTGCAATCGCTCGGGTTCAGTTAGAGCCCAACGCCTCGCTCGGTTTCAGTTAGAGCCCAACGCCTCGCACCCGCGCGTGTGCGTGTACGAGAGAAACGCGCATCGCTCGACCCCGACCACCCACCGTAACCGGGAACACCCCGATATTTTCCTCGCCCTCGCTTCTACCATGGTTTTTTCCGTCATGGACGACCCAAAGAATGTCATGCAGCTGCGTCTCCAGCCCGCCCAGGACGAAAAGCCCAATTCCTGTCATGATTTTTTGTCATAGAAGTAGGACCCCACCACATCTATGATGATACCGGGTTTTGTCACAATTATCGTCATAGAAGTGTCATAAGTATGACAGAAAAAAATTCATTCGGCCCAAAATGTCACGGATGTGTCTTTTTTTGTAGTGTGGGCAGTTGCACCTGCGTTCCGATCCAGCCCCCCAATTCGGCTTGCATCATGGATTAACAAGGGGTTGGACTGGGGATCAGTCGATGAAGTGCGAACTCTGTAGAGTCGCATCTGCAGCCTTATTGAGAAGGACATTGATCTTGTCAACATTATTCAGGTTATGCTAGTCCGCTGGACCCTGCCGTGACAGCGACGGCCTCTCCGCATGTGGGAGTTTAATCCGGAAGGGCCACAGACTCTTCAACACTTCCTCGGAAATACGCACGAGGGAATGTGAAAATTATTTTTCGGGAAACGAGAGCAATGGCCGGACACCACCGAAGATATTGGTCTTGACTGCAACCATCCGGACACCGGTAAGCACTCAATTTTTGAACACCTTTTAGTCGAACGTATCGTAATTTGGTACTGAGCAAACCGTCTTTTTCCAGGGCTGGATAAAGAAAGTGGAACGAATTAGGTGTCCGGCCCCCTGTCCAGAAGACTCAGCGGACACCGTGCTAACGAGGATGCTGGCCCCGACACCATGGCAGGTGCCTATGAAGGAGGGCAAGAACATGGAGACTAGATGTGACCCCTGTTCCGGAGATGAATTAAACATCGTGTCCGGGGAAATCAAAGTTTCTTCGCCCAAAGACAAAGGTGCAGGAGGAGCGAACGTCCCCTCTCCCCATGGCAAGAAAAGGGCTGCCCCCGAAGATCGGGAGGGGAGGTCTCCCAAGAGATGATGGAGAGCGATACGCCTCCCCCGAGCTCCTCTCCCAACAGGGCGGACGACTTCGAGGTGTCGTCGTGGAGGGTTTCTCCTAACCGACAAGTAGTGCGGGGGGCGAAGAGAACCTTACCCGAAGGTGGTCCATCCGTTGCTCGGGGTTCGGGGGCCAACAATGAAGGTCCCGGACTATCCGGTTTACAACCAGAGATGATTCTGCAGACGAGTGAACGGGTTCCTTCGGCGGCTTCCGAAGATCCAGAAGTGTCGGATATGTTGACGAGCCTGCTGCATCAGGCGTCTGTCTCAGAGGAACAGCGTACCTTAATGGGTACGGTGGTTGAGAAGATTATGTCCGCGAAGAGCGGATTGAATGAAGCCTTTACGAGCCTGCTAAGAGGCTTTGAGGTTTGTGATATAATTTGTCCAACTGTACCTTAAGCGCAAAATGCACCTGTGTATAGATAGTAGCCCCTGAGACTCGGATTGCCATCCCAAGGGAGGCGATCGGAGGATCAAAAAAGTTATGCTCAGGTAACAATCTGATGTAATTGGAACCGGGCCGTTTCTCCCCTGGCGACTGTCCAGACTATGGAGGTAGCCGAGCTGCAACGGAAGCTTGATGTGGCGGCGGATGACATTATGTTAATCAATATGCGTCTTGACGAATCGCAAGGTATGTATTCAGAGCAGCATGTACACATACGTATTTGTAACATAAGCATGACGCTGAAAGTTGTATACTGGGATATGCATGGCTGCAGATGGTGCCGCCGCCATTGAGATTCTTCGGGCGGAGCTGGCCCGGGCCAAGGAGCAGGCCCGGTTTAGTAATGCGGCTGCCGAAAAGGCATCGGCTGAATTAAAGGCCGAACAAGCTGCTCGGTGCCAAGACAAGGAGAAAATATCCACTATGGCGCTCGAACTGAAAAATGCTACTAGCCGCTGTGAATTCCTTGAGAAGGAGAATGAAGCCAAAACAGCTGAACTTGAGAAGGCCTTACGAGAGGCGAGAGAAGCGCGGTCTGAATCCAGAGCAGCCCGTGAGGAGATCAGGCAAGCAGGGGAGATTGCGGCTGGTAAGCCCTTTTTGCTACAGACTAAGTTCGGCGATCCGAACTATGATCAGCTTAACCAGGTATGGAGTTCTCCGGAGGAGTTTTTAGATTTTCCGAGGAGTTCTTCCGATGCGGCGCAGTTTTACCAAGTGCGAGAGGGGTATGCAACGGAGAGTCTTTTCTGGTCACAATTTGGTGCGTCAAAGCGCCCTCTACTGCTGAATGAACAGATGTCCCAATGGACCGAGCTTCATAAGATATCCGGCGCTGCCATGAAGAACGTCGTAATCCGGCTGTGGCCAACTGAGCCTGTTTCGAGTAGCTACTTCGCTTTCGTGCAGCGGCTTGTTGATGCGGTGCCGCGTATCGACGCTGTGAAGCGGTCGGCGTGCATTGAGGGTGCACGGATGGCCTTTGCCCGTGTCAAGACATACTAGGGGAAGATGAAGGCCATCGATATTGCGGCGAAGAGTCCGCCCAAGGGCAAGGACCATCACGCACTGGAGCATTATTTTGAAGACGTCTTAGAGGTTGCCTGCTTGATAGAGGGTCAATGCTCAAAAGATATAGTATTCGATTGAGGTGTAAAGAAATTGTAAAAGACAATTTTATATTTAATCTATTTTTATGTTTTGCTCGAAAGCTTTTGTTCCTCCTGTGCGGCCGTTTTTATATAATCTTAAAGTTTTCCAGTCGTCGGCTTCAGCCCCCTCGTAGGAAGTACGGGGGTGTTCAGAAAAGCGTTTGATCACTCTTGACCCAACGTCTTGGTCCATGAAGGAGGTGACAATGCGGCGAACCAGGCAATCAGACTATAGGGCGTTAACACTTTCACTTAGCCATAGGAGTTTTATGGTGGGTCTACAATATAGCCCCTAGTATGTACGCGGCTTATTTTTAGTATTATGCGATGTACAGATGATCTGAAAAAGATCCTTCGTATAACACGGAGAGAATCGCGAAAGATTCCAATAAGTCGTCGAGTGGTTGACCTGCTCTCGCCGCATCATGACAGTCCGTTTTCGGCTTTCTCTACTGAGGTGCTTGACCAGATGAATCGGAAGCACAATCGCAGTAGTTCTCCCTTTACTACCCTAGCCGATAGAGCGGAACGTAGGGTAGCAAGCACATCAGCCGGGCAACCCAACTATTGACCCAAGACATGATTCAGAGCTGATGCATATAAGGCCAAACTCGCGACGCCGAAGTACGCTACAAAGCTGTTCGGACTTGTTAGCAACTCATTTGCTCCCATACCGAGCCCCTGGCGAGGTATGCCGAGATGTGTGTGTTAAACAACTGTAGGAGCAAAAATTTGGATCAACTATAAAAAAGTCAATACTGGACACTAGTTACGTTTACTGGGGGCTGAGGGATATGCCAATTATTATAGCAAAGCCGCAACCCTGGCTATTTGACATGCCAGGGGGTCGAAGGCTGAGGATAAAGGCACTTTACAGGCTCGGAATAGAGAGTTCGGTCTACAAAAAGTTTATTTCGGACCTCCTGTCGCACGTCTGCGCCGCCTGTCCTCGGTTAAGGGATTCCTTGACAGGAACAACCCTTGGATGATTGTACGAACCCGAACTCCGGTGGAGTCCTCGGTGTGATCGGCCCTTGAGCCACCTGTGAAGGGGATAATAAAAAGGAAACAAGGGGCAGTTTGAAAGGTAGGGGGGTTTTGCAGGCTCACCCGTATTGTGCTTCCGCCGGTGCCCAGGGTATTTCAAGTGCATAATTATGTATGCGCGGTACCCACTTCGAAGGCATATTAGGCGAATGGCGGAAGCCGAATTGCTAGTCCAATATGGACATTGATCGGTCATATTGAATGGAGACCGGCGATCTGGTGGCCGACGTGGTATGTGGCGCGAGAAGGCCGCTGTGTAGTTCGGCTGAGGTAGCCGTAGTATGATCTCCTATACGGAGGGAGTGTTTCGTGCGCTCACCTCTAGGGGTGTGTGTCACGTATACCGTGTTTACTGTTTTTACTTCGGGGGAAATTGCTTCTGACCCCCGGTGTTTGGTTTGTGGATCTCTTCGTCGTCCCTATCGCCAGGCGGCCTCCTCCCCTTGTGTTCGGCGTTGAGCTTGCCGGCCAGCTTGAATACCCAACAGCTTCTGTTGGTATGATTAGCTGGTTTATCGGGGTGGCCGTGAATCTGGCAGGGTCGATCCAATATCCTGTATAGATTGGATGGTCCGTCTCTGTTTGCCTTGAATGCCTTTTTCCGTTGACCGGATTTGGGACTACTGAATCCGGTGTTGACCGCTGTGTCGCGTGATCTTTCGTTATCATTGCGACTTTTGTGTTTGCTGCATCGTGGCTTGCCATTGCCGTCTCGGATTTAGGAAGTGCCCGGGTTGCTGGCACTGTTGCTTCTACGAGCGAGCCAGCTGTCTTCTCCCGTGCAAAAGCGGGTCATTAGAGCAGTAAGGGCTATCATGGATTTAGGTCTTTCTTGGCCGAGCAGGTGGGCAAGCCATTCATCCCGGATGCTGTGTTTGAAGGCCGCAAGGGCTTCCGCATCCGGACAATCGACGATTTGGTTCTTTTTAACTAAGAACCTAGTACAGAGCTTCCTGGCTGACTCTCCGGGCTGTTGGACAATGTGGCTTAAGTCGACGGCATCTAGTGGTCGGACATATGTTCCTTGGAAGTTGTCGCGAAAGGCGTCTTCCAAATCTTCCCAGCTGCCAATAGAATTTTCTGCCAGACTGTTTAACCAGTACCGAGCTGGTCCTTTGAGTTTTAGTGGTAGGTATTTGATGGCATGAAGGTCATCTCCGCGAGCCATGTGGATATGGAGGAGGAAGTCCTCGATCCATACCGCGGCATCCGTTGTTCCATCGTATGATTCGATATTCATGGGTTTAAACCCGTCTGGGAATTCATGCTCCATTACTTCGTCTGTGAAGCAAAGAGGGTGTGTGGTGCCTCTATACTGGGCCACACTGCGACGTACCTCCGATGGAGTTTGTTTACAATTTTTGGCCCGGGCGTGGCTAGGTTTGTCACGTCCGAATAGGTAGCCGTCGTCGCGTGTCGAGGCACATCCTCGCGATCCATAGATCGAACTTATGTGTCCTGCTTTACTGTCCAAGTCATGTCGACGGTCGTATGCACAACCCCGAGCTGTTTTATTCTTGCCTTTACGACGAGGTGGGGCGGTCCGGTGTTCAGCTTGAGTTGCTGCTTTATCCTGACCGCGTGGTGGTCGGTCGGCGACGTTGTGCGATGATGGTACGGGCTCCAGCGCCTCGTCATCGAGCTGAGGTAACAATTTGCGCTTCAGGTAATATTTGGCTGGGCCGTCGAGGTCGTATTCTTCAGCGGCCAGGACTTCTGTCCATCTAGTATTGAGCAGATCTTGGTGTGCTTGAAGCTGCGGCTACTTCTTTTTAGGCTCCTTGCAGTGGCTATTAGCCGGCGTTTAAAGCGCTCCTGCTCGAGAGGTTCTTCAGGCACGATGAATTCCTCGTTGCCGAGGCTCTCCTCTTGCTCGAAGAGCGGAAGATAATTACTATCCTCCGAGTCTTCGTGTATGGCCTGTTCACCAGGGCTAACGTGCCCGCCCTCCCGTTCGTCCTGTCCGGAGATTGCCCCGACAGGGTCTTCATTGTCTTCGGCTTCGTCCGGAGTATTATTTTCTCTGGTGCCGGTGTTGTTGTCTTTTGTACGACGTGACTTAGATCGGCGCCGCTGATGCCGGTGCCGGGGCTTTGTCTCAGGAGGTTTGTCCTTAACTGGATCCTCTTTGTCATCGTTGTTAGTTTCTTTAGGTGTATCCACCATGTATACGTCATATGAAGAAGTGGCCGTCCAGCGTCCGGTAAGCGGCGGGTTTTGGCCCTGCTCCTCGTCGGCATCGTTGTCCATACCGTCGATGTCGTCGGAGCTGTAATCAAGCACCTCGGTTAAGTCTTCGACAGTGCCTATGAAGTGGGTGGCAGGTGGGAAGCTGAATTCTCCCCCATCATCAGCCTCCAGTTTGAACCGGACATAATTCGGCTGTGAGTCCCCCGCCAGGGACAGATTCTTTAACGAGTTTAGCACGTCGCCGAAGGGCGAGTGTTGGAAGATGTCTGCGGCGCTAAACTCAAAGATCGATAAGCGATCAAGTTCGGCGTCCGCGGGTGCGCATGGCTCGGAATTTATGACCAGGGCGAGTCCGGAGTTCCGGTGACAAAGATGTCGTGTGACTTTAGGTCTATGTTTGGCTCCAACACCGTGGAATCTGTGGCTTCCGCGGTGGGGTTGAGCCTCCCGTCCTCGGATGGCGCAGTGTGCTCCGGATCTAAGGCCAGATCATTTATAGGGGCAATCTCCTGGATGTGGTCCGATGACAGATTTAGGTCATGTTCATCGGGGTGATCAGGAGCGATTGCCCCGGTCTCGAATCCAGCGAAGATCAAGTCTCCACTGACGTCCGTGACGTAGTTCAAGCTCCCGAATCTGACCTGAGGGCCAGGGGCGTAGCTATCGATCTGCTCCAGATGGCCAAGCGAGTTGGCCCGCGGTACAAAGCCGCGGAATACGAAGATCTGTCCGGGGAGCAAGGTTTCTCCTTGGACAGCATTGTCGTTGACGATTGAAGGGGCCATCAAACCTTTTGGGGACGACACATTGGAACTCTCAATGAAAGCACCAATGTCGGTGTCAAAACCGGCGGATCTCGGTTTGGGGGTCCCGAACTGTGCGTCTAAGGTCGATGGTAACAGGAGACAGGGGACATGATGTTTACCCAGGTTCGGGCCCTCTCTATGGAGGTAATACCCTACTTCCTGCTTGATTGATCTTGATGAATATGAGTATTACAAGGGTTGATCTACCACGAGATCGTAATGGCTAAACCCTAGAAGTCTAGCCTGTATGACTATGGCAATGAGTATATCTATCCGGACTAAGCCCTCCGGTTTATATGGACACCGGAGGGATCTAGGGTTACACGAGGTCGGTTACGGAGGGAGGAATCTTCATAATCGGTCGCCAAGCTTGCCTTCCACGCCAAGGAGAGTCCTATCCGGACACGGGTGCAGTCTTCGGTCTTTGTATCTTCACAGCCCATCAGTCCGACCCATGATTAACAGGTCGGACGCCCGAGGACCCCTTAGCCCAGGACTCCCTCAGTAGGTGCACTTTTGCCCTCTGGCCGAGCGATTTCGCCACGGGAACTTCCCTCCTGGAGGGGGAAATCATCGTCGTCATCATCAGCAATAACTCTCCCATCTTTGGGAGGGCAATCTCCAACAACATCTTCAACATCACCATCTCCTCTCAAACCCTAGTTCATCTCTTGTGTTCAATCTTTGTATCGGAACTACAGATTGGTACTTGTGGGTGACTAGTAGTGTATATTACATCTTGTAGTTGATTACTATATGGTTTATTTGGTGGAAGATTATATGTTCAGATCCATTATGCTATTTAATACCCCTCTGATATTGAGCATGATTATAATTTGTGAGTAGTTACTTTTGTTCTTGAGGTCACGGGAGAAATCTTGTTGCAAGTAATCTTGTGAATTTTATATGTGTTAAATATTTTTGATGGTATGTATGTTGTGATTGCCTTAGAGGTGTCATGTGAACGTCGACTACATGACACTTCACCATATTTTGGCCTAAGGGAATGCATTGTGGAGTAGTTATTAGATGATGGGTTGCGAGAGTGACAAAAGCTTAAACCCTAGTTTATGCGCTATTCCGTAAGGGGCTGCTTTGGATCCAAAAGTTTAATGATATGGCCAGAATTTATTCTTAATACTTTTCTCGTAGTTGCGGATGCTTGCGAGGGGGTTAATAATAAGTTGGTGGTTTGTTCAAGTAAGGACAACACCTAAGCACCGGTCCACCCACATATCAAATTATCAAAGTAGTGAACACAAATCGAACCAACATGATGAAAGTGACTAGATGAAATTCCCGTGTACCATTAAGAACGCTTTGCTTATTATAAGAGATCGTTTTGGCCTATCCTTTGCCTCAAAACGATTGGGCTACCTTGCTGCACTTTTGGAACTATTACCGTTACTTGCTCGTTACAAATTATCTTGCTATCAAACTACTCGTTACTTATAATTTCAGTGGTTGCAGAGAATACCTTGATGAAAACCACTTGTCATTTCCTTCTACTCCTCGTTGGGTTCGACACTCTTACTTATTGAAAGGACTACGATTGATCCCATATACTTGTGAGTCATCAAGGCTCTTTTCTAGCGCCGTTGCTGGGGAGTGAAGCGCTCTTGGTAAGTGGAAATTGGTAAGGAAAAATTATTACCATGTGCTGAAATTTACTGTCACTTGATACTATGGAAAACAATCCTTTGAGGGGTTTGTTTGGGGTATCTTCACCTCGATCGGAACCACAATTAATTATCCCTCAACCTACTGCACCTACTGAAAATATTGGTTATGAAATTCCTTTGAGTATGATAGAACAACTGCTAGCTAATCCTTACGCAGGAGATGGAACCGAACATCCTGATATGCACTTGATATATGTGGAAGAAATTTGTGAATTATTTAAGCTTGCAGGTTTACCCGGAGATGAAGCTAAGAAGAATATTTTCCCTTTATATTTGAAGGTAAAAGCATTGACATGGTATAGGCTATGCGATAATATTGGATCTTGGAATTGGAATCGATTGAAATTGGAGTTTCACCAAAAAAATTATCCTATGCATCTAGTTCATCGTGATCGAAATTACATATATAATTTTTGGCCTCGTGAAGGATAAAGTATCGCTCTAGCTTGGGGGAGGCTTATGTCAATGTTATATTCATGCCCCAATCATGAGCTCTCAAGAGAAATTATCATTCAGAATTTTTATGCTCGGTTTTGTCATGATGATCGATCCATGTTCAATACTTCTTGTAGTGGATCTTTTAGAAAGAATTAAACGCAACTCTGAATATTGGGAACTCGGTGAAGGTAAAGAGTCAGGTATTAAACTTATGTATGATTGTGTTAAATTTTTTAGAATACCGATGTTTTTCAAAGGTTTAGCACTAAATATGGACTTGACTCTGAGATAGTGATGTCGCTTGAAGCTACGTCGGTATTTCCCCAAAGAGGAAGGGATGATGCAGAAGAACGGCGGTAGGTATTTCCCTCAGATATGAAACCAAGGTTATCGATCCAGTAGGAGAACCAAGCAACACAACGTAAACAGCCCCTGCACACAGATAACAAATCCTCGCAACTCGACGTGTTAATGGGGATGTCAATCCCTTCCGGGGTACGACGCCCGAGATGGCAAACGGACATGAGATAAAATTTTAGTAGATTGATAGATCGAACGCCAAATAAAATAAATAGAGATAAAACACAGCAAGGTATTTTTGTATTTTTGGTTTAATAGATCTGAAAATAAATGCAAAAGAAAATTAGATCACAAAGGCAAATATATGAGAAAGAGACCCGGGGGCCGTAGGTTTCACTAGTGGCTTCTCTCGAGAAAAATGGCAAATGGTGGGTAAACAAATTACTGTTGGGCAATTGATAGAACTTCAAATACTCATGACGATATCCAGGCAATGATCATTATATAGGCATCACGTCCAAGATTAGTAGACCGACTCCTGCCTGCATCTACTACTATTACTCCACACATCGACAGCTATCCAGCATGCATCTAGTGTATTAAGTTCATGGAGAAATGGAGTAATGCAATAAGAACGATGACACGATGTAGACAAGATCTATCTATGTAGAGATAGAACCCATCGTTTTATCGTTAGTAGCAACGATACATACGTGTCGGTTCCCTTTCTGTCACTGGGATCAAGCACCGTAAGATCGAACCCACTACAAAGCACCTCTTCCCATTGCAAGATAAATAGATCAAGTTGGCCAAACAAAACCCAAATATCGGAGAAGAAATACGAGGCTATAAGAGATCAAAGAAACTCAAATAACTTCATGGATATAAAAATATATAACTGATCATAAACTCAAAGTTCATCAGATCCCACCAAACACACCGCAAAAGAATTACATCATATAGATCTCCAAGAGACCAATGTATTGAGAATTCAGCGAGAGAGAGGAAGCCATCTAGCTACTAACTACGGAACCGAAGGTCTACAAAGAACTACTCACGCATCATCGGAGAGGCGCCAATGGAGCTGGTGAACCCCATCCGAGATGGTGTCTAGATTGGATCTAGTGGTTCTGGACTCTGCGGCGTCTGGATGAATATTTCGTCGACTCCGCTAGGGTTTTGGGAATATTGGGGTATTTATAGAGCAAAGAGGTGGTCCGGGGGGCACCCGAGGTGGGCACAACCCACCAGGGTGCGCCTGGGCCTCCTGTCGCGCCCTAGTGGGTTGTGCTCTCCTTGGAGCACCCCCCCCCCAGGCGCAGCCAGTGCCCATTATGTGTCTTCTGGTCCATAAAAATTCTCCGTGAAGTTTCGTTGCATTTGGACCCCGTCTGATATTGATTTCCTGCGATGTAAAAAACATGCAGAAAATAGCAACTGGCACTTGGCACTATGTCAATAGGTTAGTACCAAAAAATGACTATAAAATGATTATAAAACATCCAAGATTGATAATATAACAACATGGAACAATCAAAAATTATAGATACGTTGGAGACATGTCAGATAGTAGCCTCCTTTTGTGAATCATTTTCTACTCAAGTTGATCTCCCTAAGGAGAAGTGGTTTAAATATCACCCACCTATTAAAGAAGAAATCAAAGAACTGGTAATAGCTAAAGATGAAACTATTATCTATAATGTTGATCCAGTTGTTCCTACTGCTTGTATTGAAAAACCACCTTTCGCTGTTAGGATGAAGGAACATGCTAAAGTTTCAACCATGGTCAATAAAAGTTATATTAGAACACCTAAACCAGCTGAACAAATTAAGGTAGAACCTAGTGTTGCTATGGTTAAAGATCTCTTGGTTGAAAATATAGATGGGCATGTTATTTACTTTTGTGATGAAGCTGCTAGAATTGCCAAACCTGATGAAAAGATAAACATAGACCCGTTGTTGGCATGCCCGTTGTCTCAGTTAAGATAGGAGATCATTGTTATCATGCTTATGTGACATACGTGCTAGTGTGAGTGCTATTCCTTTTACCTTATATCAAGAAATTATGAATGATATAGCACCCGTTGAGATAGAAGACATAGATGTTACTATGAAACTTGCTAATAGAGACACCATCACACCTCTTGGGATTGTTAGAGATGTTGAAGTCTTGTGTGGGAAAATAAAATATCCTACTGATTTTCCTGTTCTTGGTCCCCCACAAGATGACTTATGTCCCATTATCTTTGGTAGACCTTTCTTGAACACCATTAATGCTAACATAGATTGTGAGAAACAAATTGTCGGTGTTAGTTTTGGTGATGAGTCTCATGAGTTTAATTTTTCTAAGTTTAGTAGGAAGCATCATAAGAAAGAATTGCCTAGTAAGGATGAAATAATTGGTCTTGCTTCTATTGCCTACCTCCTACTGATCCACTATAACAATATTTGCTAGA
Organism: Triticum aestivum; assembly: GCF_018294505.1. Classification (NCBI taxonomy): domain Eukaryota; kingdom Viridiplantae; phylum Streptophyta; class Magnoliopsida; order Poales; family Poaceae; genus Triticum; species Triticum aestivum. The sequence goes on from NC_057799.1 coordinate 509,478,162, forward strand.
CCATGAGAATGATATGCATATGCACGAAATATATGAAATGGATAAGATTTTCTTTGAACAACGTCCTCTACTTAAACACAATTTGCCTATTGAAACTCTAGGAGGTCCTCCTCCACCTAATGGTGATCCCGTGTTTGAATTAAAACAATTGCCAGACACTTTGAAATATGCGTATCTTGGTGAGAAGAAGATATATCATGTTATTATTAGTGCTAACCTTTCAGAACATGAAGAAGAAAGATTATTAAAGGTTCTAAAGAAGCACCGAGCTGCTATTGGGCATACTCTTGATGATTTAAAGGGCATTAGTCCCACTCTCTGTCAGCACAAAATTAATATGGAACCTGATGCTAAACCCGTTGTTGATCACCAACGACGTTTAAATCCTAAAATGAAAGAAGTGGTAAGAACTGAAATATTGAAGCTTTTGGAAGCAGGTATAATCTATCCTATAGCTGATAGTAGATGGGTATAGTCATGTCCATTGTGTCCCTAAGAAGGGAGGTATTACTGTTGTTCCTAATGATAAGAATGAGCTTATTCCACAAAGAATTGTCACTGGCTATAGAATGGTAATTGATTTTAGCAAATTAAATAACGCTACTAGAAAAGATCATTACCCTGTGCCTTCATTGATCAAATGCTAAAGAGATTGTTAAAGCACACACATTTTTGCTTCCTTGATGGATATTCTGGTTTTTCTCAAATACCTGTCTCACAACCTGATCAAGAGAAAACCACCTTTACTTGTCCTTTTGGAACTTATGCTTATAGACATATGCTTTTTGGATTATGTAATGCACTGCTACCTTTCAAAGATGTATGACTACTATATTCTCTGATTTTTGTGAAAAGATTGTTGAGGTTTTCATGGATGATTTTTCTGTTTATGGAACTTCTTTTGATGATTGCTTAAGCAACCTTGATCGAGTTTTGCAGAGATGCGAGCAAAGTAATCTTGTCTTGAATTGGGAGAAGTGCCACTTTATGGTTAATGAAGGTATTGTCTTGGGACATAAAATTTCTGAATGGAATATTGAGGTGGATGAAGCTGAAGTTGACGCAATTGAGAAAATGCCATGTCCTAAAGATATCAAGGGTATTCATAGTTTCCTTGGTCATGTTGGTTTCTATAGGAGGTTTATTAAAGACTTCTCTAAAATTTCTAGGCCTGTTACAAAAGTATGTTCCATTTGTTTTTATGATGATTGTGTAGAAGCCTTTGAAACACTTAGGGAAGCTTTGATTTCTACACCTATTCTTCAACCACCTGATTGGAACTTGCCTTTTGAAATTATGTGTGATGCTAGTGATTATGCTGTTGGTGATGTTCTAGGACAAAGAGCTGATAAGAAATTAAATGTTATTCATTATGCTAGTAAAACTCTAGACAGTGCTCAGTGAAATTATGCTACTACTGAAAAAGAATTCTTAGCAGTGGTGTTTGCTTGTGATAAATTCAGATCTTACACTGTTGATTCTAAAGTAATTGTTCACACCGACCATGTTGCTATAAAATATCCTATGGAAAAGAAAGATGTTGAACCTAGACTTATTAGGTGGGTTCTCTTGTTGCAAGAATTTGACTTACACATATCATTGAAAGAAAGGGAGCTGAGAACCCCGTGGCTGATAACTTGTCTAGGCTAGAAAATATTCTTGATGACCCACAACCTATTAATGATAGTTTTCCTGATGAACAATTAGTTGCAATAAATGTTTCTCATAACACTCCTTGGTATGCTGACTATGCTAATTACATTGTTGCTAAATATATACCACCTAGCTTCACATACCGACAAAAGAAAAAATTCTTCTATGATTTAAGACATTACTTTTGGGATGACCCACATCTTTATAAAGGAGTAGATGGTATTATTAGACGTTGTGTACCTGAGCATGAATAGGGACAAAGCCTACGGAAATGTCACTCCGAAGCTTATGGAGGGCATCACGCGGGAGATAGAACTGCTAACAAGGTATTGCAATCTGGTTTTTATTGGCCTACTCTCTTCAAGGATGCTCGTAAGTTTGTTTTATCTTGTGATGAATGTCAAAGAATTGGTAATATTGGTAAGCGTCAGGAAATGCCTATGAATTATTCTCTTGCTGTTGAACCATTTGATGTTTGGGGTTTTGATTATATGGGACCTTTTCCTTCCTCTAATGGGTATACACATATTTTGGTTGCTGTTGATTATGTTAGTAAGTGGGTAGAAGCTATTCCAACTAGTAGTGTTGATCACAACACCTCTATTAAAATGCTTAAGGAAGTTATTTTCCCAAGGTTTGGAGTCCCTAGATATTTAATGACTGATGGTGGTTCACATTTTATTCATGGTGCTTTCGGTAAAATGCTTGCTAAGTATGATGTTAACCATAGAATTGCATCACCTTATCATCATCAGTCTAGTGGTCAAGTTGAACTTAGCAATAGTGAAATAAAATTAATTTTACAAAAGACTGTCAATAGATCCCGGAAGAATTGGTCTAAGAAATTAGATGATGCACTTTGGGCTTATAGAACAACATATAAAAATCCTATGGGTATGTGTCCTTATAAAATGGTTTATGGAAAATCTTGTCATTTGCCTCTTGAGTTAGAACATAAAGCATATTGGGTAATTACAGAACTCAACTATGATTTCAAACTTGCAGGTGAAAAGAGGTTATTTGATATTAGCTCCCTAGATGAATGGAGAACCCAAGCTTATGAAAATGCTAAGTTGTTTAAAGAAAAGGTTAAAAGATGGCATGATAAAAGAATCCAAAAGCGTGAGTTCAAAGTTGGAGAATATGTTCTTTTGTACAACTCTCATTTCAGATTCTTTGCAGGAAAACTCCTCTCCAAACGGGAAGGACCCTATGTTATTGAGGAGGTTTATCGATCTGGAGCCATCAAAATAAATAATGTCGAGGGTACTAACCCAAAGGTAGTCAATGGGTAAAGAATAAAACATTATATCTCAGGTACGCCCATTAATGTTGAAAGCAATATTAGCCAAACTATGACACCGGAACAACACATAAAGGAAACCTTCCGGAACACTCCAGAATCATGAAAAAATAGGAGGTACGTGATACGATAAGTAAACGGACTCCGAAAAATCCGCAAAATATTTTTTGTCGGTTTTCGAATATTTAAAAAATTAGGAAAATAAGAAACTATCAGGAAGGTGACCCTAGTGGGCACAAGCCAGGCGTGCCCAGGTGGGTTGTGCCCACCTCGGGTACCTTCCGGACTCCATTTTTCTTCCGTTTGCTTGTTTCCCAAGATAAAAAATCGTTATATACCCCCGAACCTATTGACCACCGTATCGCGGAGAAATCTTCTATTTTCTTTTCTTGTTGTTTTCAGTCGGATCTGTTAAGCCAGGCATCATGTCTTCTCCTCCTCCAACAAAGTAGAAGAGGATGCTTGGTCGATGAAGATCGAGCTAAAGAGAGAGGAGCCCGAAGAACCTCTCGAAGGGGCAAGAGCAAGCAGGCCATCAGAGATCAAGCGCCGGTGGTCGAGCAATCCCTGCCTGAACGTACTATGCTCATCTCACCCCTACTCAGATTGAAGCCTTTCAGATCATTGCAATGGTTCGTGTGCAAAATAAATATCTCACTCGTGAAAATATTCTGTTGCAAGAGCATATCATCGCCCCCCCCCCCGGAGCGTTATCCGTAGATTAGAGAATCTTTTGATCATGAAGGATAAGATCGCTACTTCATCACCACCACCTCCTTCTTCATCACCAAAAGAAAAATGAGTATTGGGTATGGGCACTCCCCTTGGCTTGTGCCAAGCTTGGGGGAGGTGCCCCGGTATCGTATCACCTCCACTATCTTTTGCTTTTACTTATGTTAGTTCGATCCGTGGTTATCTTTTGCTTTAGATGAATAAAAATTTAGTTCGATCCTTTCTTTTTGAGATTTTGCTTAGTTATCTATCCTTGTAATCGTGTGCAAAATATATAATAAAGTTTACTTTGAGTTTTGCTTTCTTTACTTTCATGTTTCAATAAAAAGAAAGGAAATAAATGAAAAAGATCATATGCTAATCTTATAGTAAGTAATGACATCACATAAGGAAGAGTATAAGTAGAAAATTTCATTGGAGATTTACAAACATAGCATTGGAATGATGCAATTCATGAAAGAATTAACTAAGGAAGAGAAGATTCACATGCAAATACACTATCTTGGACATCTTTTGTGATTGTGAGCCCCCATCAAATTATTATATGCCAAAATTGTTGACGTTGGACAAGGAAGACAACGTAATGATTTATGTTTGTTCATATTCACATAGAAGTTATATTGTCATAGATCCTTTAACACATGTGGTGCTTGCCCCTATCTTTGCTAGCCAAAATTTCTGCACTAAGTAGAGATACTACTTGTGCATCCAAAAACCCTTAAACCCAAATCTTGTTTTCAAGAGTCCACCATTCCTACCTATGGATTGAGTAAGATTGTTCAAGTAAGTTGTCATCGGTGCAATACGGCAATAAAAATTGCTTCTAAAAGTGTTAGATCATTTAGTGTAAGGGAAAATTGAGCGTTGTACGACCTTGTGATGGCAAAGAATAAAAGCGACAGACTACATAATAGAGGTTGCTATCATAAGGGGCAATATAACGTGACGTTCTTTTGCACTAAGAGATTGAGCATACATACAAAAAGCACATGGCAACCTCTGCTTCCCTCTGCGAAGGGCCAATCTTTTACTTCCATGTATTTACTTTTATGCAAAAAGTCAAAGTTTTTCTCTCTATTCCTTTTTATTTTCTTTTTTGGAAAGCATCACGTGGCAAGAAAAGATCTAGGCACATATATCCAATTGGATGTGGGTAGCATGAGTTATTCTTGTTGACATCACCCTTGAGGTGAATGCGTTGGGAGGCGAAACTATAAGCCCCTATCTTTCTATGTGTCCGGTTGAAACGTTTTGCTCATGCGTATGCGGTGAGTATTAGCAATCATAGAAGACTATATGATGGTTGAGTATGTGGACCTGCCAAAAAGGCTCCGATACATGACCCTTCCTGAAAAGATGATGAATTGTAGTTGCAAAGTTGACTGAGAACATAGTTTGTTGATTTCCAATAGAGTTTATGCTTTATACTTCGATGTTGTGATGAATTGTTACTTATTCATGATAAAAGTTCTATGATAAATTTTTATGTTAAAGTTTGTTGCTGTTATAATAATATACATGATGCTTCTCTGTCCGTAGTTTGTTTTTATCAACACCTCTCTCTCTAAGCATGTGGACATGTTTTTCGATTTTGGTTTTCGCTTGAGGACAAGTGAGGTCTAAGTTTGGGGGAGTTGATACGTCCATTTTGCATCATGTTTACCTACTATTATTTATATTGTTTTTATGTATAATAATGCTTTTTGGAGTATTTATTGAAGGAAATATGCCCTAGAGACAATAATAAGGTTGTTATTTATATTTCCTCATATCATGATAAATGTTTATTATTCATGCTAGAATTGTATTAACCAGAAACTTAGTAGCAATGATGCGGATTGGATCCGTGATATGAGGATTATCCTCATTGCTGCACAGAAGAATTATGTCCTTGATGCACCGCTAGGTGACAGACCGATTGCAGGAGCAGATGCAGACGTTATGAACGTTTGGCAAGCTCGATATGATGACTACTTGATAGTTTAGTGCACCATGCTTTACGGCTTAGAATTGGGGCTTAAAAGACGTTTTGAACGCCACGGAGCATATGAGATGTTCCAAGGGTTGAAATTAGTATTTCAGACTCATGCCCATGTCGAAAGGTATGAGACCTTTGACAAGCACTTTACCTACAAGATGGAGGAGAATTGCTCAGCTAGTGAGCATGTGCTCAGAATGTCTGAGTACTACAATTACTTGAATCAAGTGGGATTTAATCTTTTAGATAAGATAGTGATTGACAGATTTCTCTAGTCACTATCACCAAGTTACTAGAACTTCGTGATGAACTATAATATGCAAGGATAACGGAAACGATTCCCAAGCTCTTCGTGATGCTGAAATCGACGAAGGTAGAAATCAAGAAAAGCATCAAGTGTTGATGGTTGACAAGACCACTAGTTTCAAGAAAAGGGCAAAGGGAAGAAGGGGAACTTCAAGAAGAATGGCAAGCAAGTTGCTGCTCAAGTGAAGAAGCCCAAGTCTAGACCTAAGCCTGAGACTAAGTGTTTATACTGCAAAAGGACTGGTCACTGGAAGCAAAACTACCCCAAGTATTTGGCGGATAAGAAGGATGGCAAAGTGAACAAAGGTATATTTTATATACATGTTATTGATGTGTACTTTATTAGTGTTTATAGCAACCCCTCAGTATTTGATACTAGTTCAGTTGCTAAGATTAGTAACACGAACGGGAGTTGCAGAATGAACAGAGACTAGTTAAGGGTGAAGTGACGATGTGTGTTGGAAGTGGTTCCAAGATTGATATGATCATCATCGCACACTCCCTATCCTTTCGGGATTAGTGTTAAACCTAAATAAATGTTATTTGGTGTTTGCGTTAAGCATGAATATGATTTGATCATGTTTATTGCAATACGGTTATCTCTACTACCTAAAAGAAACGGAGTGTTCCGTTTCCCCTCTTACGTTCCCCCTCTTCGTCCAACCCTGTCGTACGACTCCTCCTGCCCTCCAGCGATTTTCTTTTCTCCCTCCACCGGTTTTCTCCCCACCGGTTTTCTTCCTACCGATTTTCTTTTCTCCCTCCTCTATCTTTGGTAAACAAATAATTCACATAAGGTAACCAGGCGTAATCAATCCAAACGCAATCAATTCATGCATGGCAATCAATTTCTTCATGACATGATCAATCTCCTTCCTTCTTTCAATCAAACGGTGATCAATCTCCTTCCCTCTTTCAATCACTTCCTTTCTTCTATCACCATGTTTTACCTGGCGCCAATGAAAAAGAATCTCTAGGCTGCTGCATATATCTCTTTCTTCTATCTCTGACCGATCCTGCATATATCTCTTTTTTCTATCTCTGGCCAATCATTTGTGTGCATATATCTCTTTCTTCTCTCTCTGGCTGATCCTTTGTGGGCACGTTCATCAGTCGTGGAAGAGAACCTGTATACGTCGGCGAAACGCCGGCAGCCGGGATGGGCTCACCGGTGTAAAGCATCTCAAGGCCGTCCTCTCGGTGACGCTGCGCCACGGCCGCCGTTGCCTCCGCGCTATGTTCACCATGTCCGTCGCACCCGCCGAGGTGAGCTCCTTGCATTCACGTATTAGCAACAGGCGAATCAGCTTCTACATGCACTATACAAACTGTTAAGTGAGCTCCTTTGCTAAATTGCCATCTACTTACTGGAATTCTCACAAATAGAAGAGCAGTCAAAAGGTAACAAGGATGGTATGGTGTGTCTCCATTCACATGGTGTGCAAAAAAAAGGTAATTATATTACTAAACTGTTAATGATGCTTTGTGTTATTATGCATACTTGAATTTAGTTTCTATTTTTTTCTTTTTCTGTTCATAGACGAGAGTATAGTCTGAAGGGAAAAAATGGTATGCTCTCAAGGGTGTGCAAGAACAGTGAGATTTATATTATTCAAGGTATTGTTAACAATTTGTTATTTTGTAGATTTGCTCTCAGTTTTTATTATTGGCAGGTGATTCTTGGTGATAGTTCTTCGTAGAGAAACATGTTTGGCAAGTGTATTGTAATATTGACACCCACCTTTTTATTTACATATAAAGAGGACCAATTGGAAATTTTAAATTTTAAATGTAAAGCTAACTTGTTTTGGGAAATAACATCATGTCGTTCAGATAATTTGATTTCCCTCTATGATATTCTTTGGCTTTAGAATATCTCGGGACAAAGTTGTCAGAAGTTCTATGCTTCATAACTAAAACATAATCTCATTTTTGTTATTTGATTGGCATCATGTGTGCTCGTATGCTCCCCTGTCGCGTCAAAAAAAATCAACTCCCGGTGCAACGCACGGGCATATACCTAGTTCATTTAAAGTCGGAGAATAATTGTTGTTCTGTTTACATGAATAAAACCTTCAATGGTCATACACCCAAGGTGAATGATTTATTGAATCTCGATCGTAGTGATACACATATTCATAATATTGAAGCCAAAAGATGCAAAGTTAATAATGATAGTGCAACTTATTTGTGGCACTGCCGTTTAGGTCATATTGGTGTAAAGCGCATGAAGAAAATCCATGTTGATGGGCTTTTGGAATCACTTGATTAGGAATCAGTTGATGCTTGTGAACCATGCCTCATGGGCAAGATGACTAAGACTTCGTTCTCCAGAACAATGGAGCGAGCAACAGACTTGTTGGAAATAATACATATTGATGTATGCAGTCCGATGAGTGTTGAGGCTCGCGGCAGGTACCATTATTTTCTCACCTTCATAGATGATTTGAGCAGATATGGGTATATCTAGTTGATGAAACATAAATCTGAAACATTTGAAAAGTTCAAATAATTTTCAGAGTGAAGTGGAAAATCATCGTAACAAGAAAATAAAGTTTTACTATCTGATCTTGGAGAAGAATATTTGAGTTACGAGTTTGGTCTTCATTTGAAACAATGCGGAATAGTTTCGCAACTCACGCCACCTGGAACACCACAGCGTAATGGTGTGTCCGAACATCGTAACCGTACTTTATTAGATATGGTGCAATCTATGATGTCTCTTACCGATTTACCACTATCGTTTTGGGGTTATGCATTAGAGACAAGCTGCATTCACATTAAATAGGGCACCATCTAAATCCGTTGAGACGACACCTTACGAACTGTGGTTTGGCAAGAAACCAAAATTGTCGTTTCTTAAAGTTTGGGGTTGCGATGCTTATGAGAAAAAGTTTCATCCTGATAAGCTCAAACCCAAATCGGAGAAATGTGTCTTCATAGGATACCCAAAGGAGACAGTTGGGTACACCTTCTATCACAGATCCGAAGGCAAGATATTCGTTGCTAAGAATGGATCCTTTCTAGAGAAGGAGTTTCTCTCGAAAGAAGTGAGTGGGAGGAAAGTAGAACTTGATGAGGTAACTGTACCTGCTCCCTTATTGGAAAGTAGTTCATCACAGAAATATGTTCCTGTGACTCCTACACCAATTAGTGAGGAAGCTAATGATGATGATCATGTAACTTCAGATCAAGTTACTACCGAACCTCGTAGGCCAACCAGAGTGAGATCCACACCAGAGTGGTACGGTAATCCTGTTCTGGAGGTCATGTTACTCGACCATGACAAACCTATGAACTATGAGGAAGCGATGATGAGCCCAGATTCCACGAAATGGCTTGAGGCCATGAAATCTGAGATGGGATCCATGTATAAGAACAAAGTGTGGACTTTGGTTGACTTGCCCGATGATCGGCAAGCCATAGAAAATAAATGGATCTTCAAGAGGAAGACGGACGCTGATAGTAGTGTTACTATCTACAAAGCTAGACTTGTCAAAAAAGGTTTTTGACAAAGTTCAAGGTGTTGACTACGATGAGATTTTCTCACTCGTAGCGATACTTAAGTCTGTCCGAATCATGTTAGCAAATTGCCACATTTTATGAAATCTGGCAAATGGATGTCAAAACTACATTCCTTAATGGATTTCTTAAAGAAGAGTTGTATATGATGCAACCAGAAGGTTTTGTCGATCCTAAAGGTGCTAACAAAATGTGCAAGCTCCAGCGATCCATCTATGGACTGGTGCAAGCATCTCGGAGTTGGAATATACGCTTTGATGAGTTGATCAAAGCATATAGTTTTATACATACTTGTGGTGAAGCCTGCATTTACAAGAAAGTGAGTGGGAGCACTACAACATTTCTGATAAATATATGTGAATGACATATTGTTGATCGCAAATAATGTCAAATTTTCTGGAAAGCAAAAATGAGTTTTTGAAAGGAGTTTTTCAAAGAAAGACCTCGGTGAAGCTGCTTACATATTGAGCATCAAGATCTATAGAGATAGATCAAGACGCTTGATAAGTTTTTCCAATGAGTACATACCTTGACAATATTTTGAAGTAGTTCAAAATGGAACAGTCAAAGAAAGAGTTCTTACCTGTGTTACAAGGTGTGAAATTGAGTAAGACTCAAAGCCTGACCATGGCAGAAGATAGAAAGAGAATGAAAGTCATTCCCTATGCCTCAGCCATAGGTTCTATAAAGTATGCCATGCTGTGTACCACATCTATTGTATACCCTACACTGAGTTTGGCAAGGGAGTACAATAGTGATCTAGGAGTAGATCACTGAACAGCGGTCAAAATTATCCTTAGTGGAATAACGATATGTTTCTCGATTATGGAGGTGACAAAAGGTTCGTTGTAAAGGGTTACGTCGATGCAAGTTTTGACACTAATCCAGATGACTCTAAGTCTCAATCTGGATACATATTGAAAGTGGGAGCAATTAGCTAAAGTAGCTCCGTGCAGAGCATTGTAGACATAGAAATTTGCAAAATACATACGGATCTGAATTTGGCAGACCCGTTGCCTAACTTCTCTCACAAGCAAAACATGATCACACCTTAGTACTCTTTGGGTGTTAATCACATGGCGATGTGAACTGGATTACTGACTCTAGTAAACCCTTTGAGTGTTGGCCACATGGCGATGTGAACTATGGATATTAATCACATGGTGATGTGAACTATTGGTGTTAAATCACATGGCGATGTGAACTAGATTATTGATTCTAGTGCAAGTGGGAGACTGAAGGAAATATGCCCTAGAGGCAATAATAAAGTTGTTATTTATATTTCCTTATATCATGATAAATGTTTATTATTCATGCTAGAATTGTATTAACCAGAAACTTAGTACATGTGTGAATACATAGACAAACAAAGTGTCACCAGTATGCCTCTACTTGACTAGCTCGTTGAATCAAAGATGGTTAAAGTTTCCTAGCCATAGACATGAGTTGTCATTTGATTAACGGGATCACATCATTAGAGAATGATGTGATTGACTTGACCCATTCCGTTAGCTTAGCATTTGATCGTTTAGTATATTGCTATTGCTTTCTTCATGACTTATACATGTTCCTATGACTATGAGATTATGCAACTCCCGAATACCGGAGGAACACTTTGTGTGCTACCAAACGTCACAACGTAACTGGGTGATTATAAAGGTGCTCTACAGGTGTCTCCGATGGTACTTGTTGAGTTGGCATAGATCGAGATTAGGATTTGTCACTCCGATTGTCGGAGAGGTATCTCTGGGCCCTCTCGGTAATGCACATCACTATAAGCCTTGCAAGCAACGTAACTAATGAGTTAGTTGCGGGATGATGCATTATGGAATGAGTAAAGAGACTTGCCAGTAACGAGATTGAACTAGGTATTGAGATACCGATGATTGAATCTCGGGTAAGTAACATACCGATGACAAAGGGAACAACGTATGCTGTTATGCGGTTCGACCGATAAAGATCTTCGTAGAATATGTAGGAATCAATATGGGCATCCAAGTTCCGCTATTGGTTATTGACCGGAGACGTGTCTCGGTCATGTCTACATAGTTCTCGAACCCGTAGGGTCCGCACGCTTAACGTTTGGTGACGATCGGTAATATGAGTTTATGTGTTTTGATGTACCGAAGGTAGTTCGGAGTCCCAGATATGATCACGGACATGACGAGGAGTCTCGAAATGGTTGAGACATAAAGATCGATATATTGGATGACTATATTTGGACTTCGGAAGGGTTCCGGATGAGTTCGGACGAATACCGGAGTACCGGGGGTTACCGGAACCCCCCGAGGAGTGTAATGGGCCTTGGTGGAGAGAGGAAGGGGCGGCCAGGGCAGGCCGCGCGCCCCCTCCCCCTCTAGTACGAATTGGACAAGGAAGGGGGGGCGGCGCCCCCCTTTTTCCTTCCCCCTCTCTCCTCCTTCCTTCCCTCCTACTCCTACTCTTGGAAGGGGGGAATGCTACCTCTTGAGTACTGCGTTGGTTTTCCCTTGAAGAGGAAAGGGTGATGCAGCAAAGTAGCGTAAGTATTTCCCTCAGTTTTTGAGAACCAAGGTATCAATCCAATAGGAGGCCACGCCAAAGTCCCTCGCACCTACACAAACAAATATAAACCTCGCAACCAACGCAATAAAGGGGTTGTCAATCCCTTCACGGTCACTTACGAAAGTGAGATCTGATAGATATGATAAGATAATATTTTTGGTATTTTTATAATAGAGATGCAAAGTAAAATAAAAGGCAATAAAAATAGCTAAGTGTTGGAAGATTAATATGATGGAAAATAGACCCGGGGGCCATAGGTTTCACTAGTGGCTTCTCTCAAGAGCATAAGTATTATGGTGGTGAACGAATTACTATTGAGCAATTGATAGAATTGAGCATAGTTATGAGAATACCTAGGTATGATCATCTATATAGGCATCACGTCCGAGACAAGTAGACCGACTCCTGCCTGCATCTACTACTATTACTCCACACATCGACCGCTATCCAGCATGCATCCAGAGTATTAAGTTCAAAAGAACAGAGTAATGCTTTAAGTATGATGACATGATGTAGAGGGATAAACTCATGCAATATGATATAAACCCCATCTTGTTATCCTCGATGGCAACAATACAATACGTGCCTTATTGCCCCTACTGTCACTGGGAAAGGACACCGCAAGATTGAACCCAAAGCTAAGCACTTCTCCTATTGCAAAAAGATCAATCTAGTAGGCCAAACCAAACTGATAATTCGAAGAGAGTTGCAAAGATAACCAATCATACATAAAAGAATTCAGAGGAGATTCAAATATTGTTCATAGATAAACTTTATCATAAACCCACAATTCATCGGTCTCTACAAACACACCGCCAATGAAATTACATCGAATAGATCTCCACAAGAGAGGGGAAGAACATTGTATTGAGATCCAAAAAGAGAGAAGAAGCCATCTAGCTAATAACTATGGACCCGAAGGTCTGAGGTAAACTACTCACACATCATCGGAGAGGCTATGGTGTTGATGTAGAAGCCCTCCATGATCAATGCCCCCTCCGGCAGGACGCCAGAAAAGGCCCCAAGATGGGATCTCACGGGTACAGAAGGTTGCTGAGGGAGTCCTGGATTAGGGGGCCCTCGGACAGCCGGACTATATCCTTTAGCCGGACTGTTGGACTATGAAGATACAAGATTGAAGACTTCGTCCCGTGTCCGGATGGGACTCTCCTTGGCGTGGAAGGCAAGCTTGGCAATACGGATATGTAGATCTCCTCCCTTGTAACCGACTCTGTGTAACCCTAGCCCCCTCTGGTGTCTATATAAACTGGAGGGTTTAGTCCGTAGGACAACAACAATCATACCATAGGCTAGCTTCTAGGGTTTAGCCTCTACGATCTCGTGGTAGATCAACTCTTGTAATACCCATATCATCAAGATCAATCAAGCGGGAAGTAGGGTATTACCTCCATCGAGAGGGCCCGAACCTGGGTAAACATTGTGTCCCCCGCCTCCTGTTACCATCCGCCTTAGACGCACAGTTCAGGACCCCCTACCCGAGATCCGCCAGTTTTGACACCGACATTGGTGCTTTCATTGAGAGTTCCACTGCGTCGTCACCATAAGGCTGGATGCCTCGTCTCGTTTTCAAGGACAACATCACCTCTGGGGGAGCCCTGGCTATAGGCCAGACTCTCCGACTAGGCGGCTTCGTCATGACCGCCCGTTCGGCCGCTGCACCGACGATGACTTCTCGGGTCATCAAAAACAGTCTCCACGTCAGCTCGGAATTCGCCGAGCAGATGGATCCAATGGAGCTCTCTTCTTTGAATGAGCTCTTGGATCGCATCGCCGCCTTGGGAGTCGCTACGGACTATGATCAGATCGGGCTTAAACCCGACCAAAGGGAGATTAACTCTCCGCCGGTCACCCATCAGATAGCGGTGGTGGAGGAGCAACGCAGCGATTCTTCCTCCATCTTGAGGACAACCTATGTCCGGATTCCCGAGCTCTCTAAGCCGGATACCCGTTTACGGGAGGACATGGCCCAAGCTCTGAACCTAGAGTCAGACAGTGGGCCAGACCTATTGAGCAACAAACCAGAGCCCGAACTTTCAAGATCGAAAACTCCGCCGCCCTTGGGTCCCACATCGGGTCAGGGTTCGGACCTAAATCTACCCATCCACCCAGATATAAGTGATCTTTCCCAGATTAGACAAGAGCCCCACGAGACAGTACATCACAATTGGGCAGATTCCTCCTTGTAATGAGAAAGGTCAAGGACTGTCGCGAGGAAGACGCAATTTCATTCTTTTGCAATAATTGCATGGACAAGGGAATCCTCAACACCATAAGTCGCCGCCACATAGCACACTTCGCTGACTTGGCGGCCATAGTACAGAAGTACTGTGCCATGGAAAGCGCCTGGAGAACCCAAACAAAATTTTGGGATCCTCCGGCTCTCACTAAACCCCCCGTCCGAATTAAAAGGGTGTACTCTCATAAGTCACCCGATCCAATTACAAAGAAACAAAAGCCCACTACAGGGCATGGAACCGTATTGGAGGGATGGCTGAACGGGCCATGCAAAATTCACAGTACAGCGGATACCATACCAACACACAGCCTTAGAGCATGTTGGGTACTCCGGCAGGTGGCCGAGCGGTGAGGATATCCTCATTAACAATACCGCAGAGCACCATCCCGTGGAGAACAACAATACAGTATTAACAGTCTTCAAGACCTTTGCCTCAAATAATAGGCATAAGCGAGCACTCCGCAGCCTTGCCGAAGTCTGCCACGTAGCAGCAAAAAATCCATGGAGCGATACGGCTATCACCTTCAATGCCAGTGACGAACCTAAATTCCGAACAGCCCGAGCACCAGCCGCCTTGGTCCTTAGTCCAATTGTGGACGGCTTCCGGCTTAGTAAAGTGCTCATGGACGGCGGCAGCGGATTAAACCTCATCTATGAGGAGACTCTTCGAAAAATGGAAATAGATAGAAGCCGCATTGAGCAAAGCAACACGGCCTTCAGAGGAATCATCCCTAGTCGGGAGGTACGATGTGCTCGCAAAATCACACTAGATGTGGTATTCGGCACGCCGGAGAATTATAGGTCCGAAGAAATCACATTCCAAGTGGCCCCGTTCAATAGCGGATACCATGCCCTTCTAGGGCGGGAGGCATTCACGATCTTCCAAGCTATACCCCATTACGGGTACATGAAGCTCAAAATGCCCGGGCCCAATGGAATCATCACTCTAGCTAGTGATCCGGACATAGCACTCCGCGCCGAAAATAAAACAGCCGCACCGGCCATCGAGGCGTTATCCGAAGCCCTCGCGGCCGAGGAATTAACTGCACTACGCTCCACAGTGGACAGGGACGACGTGATACTCGATAAAAGATCCAAGTCCACCTCTTTTAAACCAGCGGATGAAATAGTCAAATTCCAAGTCCATCCAACGGACCCTACAAAAACAGCATCCATCGGGGCACAGTTAAACCCACAGTAGATGCCGCACTACGGGAGTTCTTGCGCGAAAATTGGGACATCTTCGCCTGGCATCCTTTAGACATGCCAGGAATCCCACGCAGGCTGGCCGAGCATAGCCTTAACATCCTAGAGGGATTCAAGCCGGTCAAGCAAACTCTTCGGCGCTTCTCCGAGCCTAAGCGACAAGCCATGGGAGAGGAGCTAGCCAAGTTACTGGAGGCCGGATTCATCCGAGAAATAAAACATCCGGACTGGCTAGCAAACCTGGTGATGGTACCAAAGAAGGACAAATCCTGGCGCCTATGCGTCGACTTCAAGGACCTTAATAAGGCTTGCCCAAAGGATCCCTTCCCCCTCCCTCGCATCGATCAAATTATCGATGCTACAGTAGGACACGACTCATTGCGTTTCCTCGACGCATACTCCGGATACCATCAAATTAAGATGGTGGAGTCCGATCAAGCCGCAACAGCATTTATCACTCCATACGACCCCTTCTATTTTAACACCATGCCTTTCGGGCTCAAAAACGCCGGTGCAACCTATCAACGCATGATTCAGACATGCTTGGAGACACAGATTGGCAAAACAGTGGAGGCATATGTAGACGATGTGGTCATTAAAACCAGACACGTCGAATCCTTAATAGACGACTTGAGGCTCACGTTCGACAATCTCCGAACATACGACATTAAGCTCAATTCGGAAAAATGCGTCTTCGGCGTGCCTGCCGGAAAGCTCTTAGGCTTCATCGTCTCCAACAGACGAATAGAAGCAAATCCGGCTAAAATCCGAGCTCTGTCAGAGTTGGCCATCCCGACAGACCTCAAGCAAATCCAGAAACTAACTGGATGAGTGACTGCCTTAAGCCGCTTCATCTCCCGATTAGGAGAAAAGGCACTGCCTCTTTATCGCCTTCTTCGACATACCGAACACTTCGAGTGGACGGATGCGGCCACGGCTTGACTAGAAGAAATAAAATCCGTCTTGGCCACAAACCCAATCTTGGCCGCACATAACGTCGATGAACCAATGCTGCTATATATAGCGGCAACACACCAAGTTGTAAGTGCGATGCTCGTCGTCGAACGAGAGAGGGACGGACATAAGTTCCCGCTCCAAAAACCGGTATACTATGTATCCACTGTCCTCACTCCATGCAAATCACGGTACCCACGTTATCAAAAGATAGCATACACGGTCTTCATGGCATCCCGAAAACTACGACACTACTTTCAAGAGTGTTCAATCACGGTGGCCTCTGAAGTACCACTCAACGACATAATAAATAACCGCGAGGCCACGGGCTGGATTGCTAAATGGGCTATTGAGCTCCTCCCATTCGACATAACGTATAAACCACGGTGAGCCATTAAGTCACAAGTACTGGCTGATTTTGTCGCCGAATGGACAGAAGTCGAACTCCCTAAAGAGTACGGCGCCTACTCCAATTGGATTATGCACTTTGACGGCTCTAAAATGCTGGCGGGTCTGGGGGCTGGTGTCGTCCTGACATCCCCCACCGGGGATACAGTCCAATACGTACTCCAAATACTATATACAGACTCCAACAACGCAGCAGAATATGAGGCCCTGTTACATGGTCTCCGGATGGCAGTCTCCATGGGCATTCAACGCCTGGAGGTGCGGGGGGACTCGAACCTCGCAATATCTCAAATAAATGGAGACTTCGATGCCAAGGATCCAAAAATGGCGGCTTATCGCAACGCCGTCCTCAAAATGTCAGCTCGATTCGAGGGGCTTGAATTCCACCATGTGGCCCGGGAAAACAATCAGGCGGCAGATATCCTCGCCCGCATCGGCGCTAAGCGCGACCCTGTCCCACCTAATATCTTCTTGGAAAGGTTGTTTAAGCCATCCGTCGTATGGGAAGGGGTGACCGGTAACAATAGTCCGGACCCGGCCACAACAACAGATACTGAACACCCTGACATAATCGGAGGCTCTGCCACCGATATAACACCTTCTGCCCACGTAATAATGGCTGTCATCGCCCCGTGGACAGAACCATTCCTGGCCTACCTAACTAGGCAGGAACTACCCGAGGACTCAAATGAGGCGCGCTGCATTGTGCGGCGGTCTAAAGCCTACAAAGACCACGAGGGAGGGCTTTATAAGAAAAGCGCTACCGGAGTCCTTCAAAGGTGCATCTCCGAAGAAGAGGGCCGGCAACTTTTGGCAGACATTCATGCTGGACTTGGCGGCCACCACGCCGCAGCTCGGGCCCTTGTAAGCAAGGCCTTCCGTACAGGTTTCTATTGCCCGACGGCCCGAGCAGACGCACAGGATCTCGTTCAACGTTGCATCGGTTGCCAGCTTTTTGCAAACCAAAGCCATATGCCGCCTACCGCTCTCCAAACAATCCCCATTACTTGGCCCTTTGCGGTCTGGGGGCTTGATATGGTTGGACCCCTCAAAGGGGGAAGCCATAAGAGAAAATACTTATTGGTCATGGTGGATAAATTCACCAAATGGATAGAAGCCAAACCAGTTAAAACGGCCGAATCCGGACCAGTGATAGACTTCATATCCAGGGTTGTACACCGTTATGGTGTCCCCCACAGCATCATCACCGATAACGGCTCGAACTTTACAGTCGATGAGGTAAAACATTGGTGCAGCAACATGGGCATCAAGCTCGATTGTGCTTCTGCCTATCACCCGCAAACTAACGGTCAAGTCGAGCGAGCAAATGGTCTTATCATGAGCGGCATTAAACCCAGATTAGTGCGATCCTTGAAGGAATCTGATACGCACTGGGTAGAGGAGCTCGACTCCATACTATGGGGGCTGCAGACCACGCCGAATAGCACTACCGGATACACACCGTTTTTCATGGTGTACGGCGCAGAGGCGGTACTGCCATGCGACATAATTCATGACTCACCTCGAGTGCGCATGTATGAAGAGAAAGAAGCCGAGCTTGATTGGCAGGACAGTTTAGACGCTCTGGAGGAGGAGCGTGACGTGGCAAAAGCCCGTTCCGCATTCTATCAGCAACAGGCTCGAAGGTATCAAAGCAGAGAAGTACGGGCCAAAACTTATAACGTTGGCGAACTCGTTCTACGCCTACCGGAGAAGAAAAAGAACAAGCTCAAGTCCTAATGGGAAGGTCCCTTCGTTATTGACCAAGTTCTGACCGGTGGAGCGTACCATCTGCGGGATGCATTGGACAATCGACTCGAGCCAAACCCATGGAACGCAGCCAGACTCCGAAGGTTCTACGCCTAGTGCCGGACTCGGTGTTCGTCTCCTTACCTCTGTCAATTTTTTATATATTCGTTATCTGTCTTTTCTTTCTTTCTCTCTTTCTTCCTTTCTTTTTTCTTCAAGGCCTTCAAAGGCTAAAATGTGTCTTGAGTACACAATCTTGACGCGCTAGCCGAGCTCGTTATACCTGGGGGCTTCTTATACAGAAGCTTAATATAACTATTTTTCGGGCTCTATGCCCCACACATGTGTTATTCTTCCGCATGTACCTTTTTTCAAAATTATATGCATCGATATGACTTAAGTTTTGGCCAAGCTGGGTTGCCTGGCTCTTGTGTTTATGCCCTACGTTCCCGTTAATTCGGCTAGGGCATAAGGGGAGCACCTCTGCGATTGTTACTGCCGGGTCAGCCGGATGTGTACCTTAGACTGGGTGAAGCCGAAAGCTAGCGTTCTTAAGGGAATACTCGGTCGGTGAACAAAAGATGATCCTTATTTATTGTAATACATGCCCCCAGATGTTTATATCCTGCGTCTCTTTTCGCAGCTCGGACATGCACATTAGGGCATGCGTACCCAGGGAAAGGAACCCTTAACGGAACTATTCTCCCTGGAAGATGTTTCTTACTATCCATGTAATATAACATAGCTAGTTGGGTACTTGTCTGTTCAAGCACTTATGACCCGTACGCCTGGTTTCCACGCGTACCCCGGTTTTTTCATAACTGAGCGGGTATTCGGATACACTCCGGACTGTCGGGTCCAGAGGTCGAAGCGAAAAGGTCCGCCATGACAAATGATTTACAATCTGGCTAGGGACAATATATGTCACTTGAAGTACACAGTCACTTAGACTGACTAAATTCTTCTTCTATACCATCCAACAGGTTGTCTAGCCTACAATCCTCTTGGGAATACTTTGCGGCTAATTCTACCTGGTCATACACCAAACTGACGGGGATCTCTTTCCCATCGGGGCCCATAGGTCCGACCTCGGCCATGTGGTTCGTGTCAGCCTTGGTATATCGGGTCTTCACCATGGCCCAGGCTTCCCTCGCACCTTGTCGGCAGGCTGATATCTTCCATAATCGGAAGCGCCGCCGCGCTCCCTTGAGCTTCTCTATAAGCTCCCCCATGCCTCCTGGCGGGGAAACGGATGGCCACAAGGCTTGGGCAATGCCCTGCATCACCTGCCGAATTTGTTCGTATAGTTGGGAGAGCTCTGGCAGAAGGTCACCCGCAGACCCGGGCATCTCCTCCGCAGACGACCCATCAGCATACCTGCAGACATAACTCTGTTAGTCGGTTTCTTCGTCGAACTCTTTAAAAAGTTCATTCAAGCACTTACTGAAAATGCCACGTCGAAGCCTCTTATTCTCCTTTACGGAGTCAGCAAGCTGGCTCGAACATCTTTTAGTTCCACGCCCAGCTGGATATTGGCGTCTTGGAGATTGTTTTTCTCCCGCCTAACTTGCGTGAGCACGCGCTCGCCAGCCTTTAGCTGACGTAGAGCATGTTGCTCATCCGGATTCACTCCGGGACCATCTGCATAATCTATTGTTAGATTTACACGCATGCCGCATACTACCTGGTACATGACATTCTTTGCAATGAAAACAAGCGTTACCAGATGGGGCCTTCTCGGACTCCTTTACTGCGGCAACTGCGGCTTGAAGCTGGGCTTTACACTCCTCCAGCTCTAGAGACAACTGGGTATTCTTCTCCGTAAGAACCTATGCAAACAATGATCCTTAAATCATTTGTGTCAACTGTTTCAAGTCTCAGGGGCTACTGATATACATAATTATTAGATTTCCTTACCCGTATATCTTTTACATACTGGTTCGTGGCTCTGGCAAGACCATTTTGAGCAGCTCGGATGTACGCGTCTCCTGAGTTGAAGGCATCGAACGCCTCTTGCGAGAAACAAGCGTCACGGAGTACGGCTCGGCGACGCCTGTGATTCATGGCGCTCTCCATTTCGGAATTTGTAGCGGATAGCCTATCCGCATCCTCTGTAGGAGGAACATCTGGCGTTGGCCCCATGTTAGGGTCCGCCTCTATGTCCGGCTCTGGAGCCCGACTGGTGGAGGCGTGACCGGCAACCTCTCCGGATATAGTCCGGCGAGCGTTTTTCCTACTAGGAAACATGGACGTTATTATATTTTAAAAGACGACAACCATGGAGCGGGGTTTTGTTTCGTACCTCTGCGACGACGTCTCAGTCCTGACCGCCTTCCTTTTAAACCTACCTGGCTTCGGTGCCCCTTGTTGGCGAGTCACTGCGGGTTCGGCATGGCGTCCCGAGGGCCTTCCCTGTAAGACACCATATGTGTGCGGTAGGTGAAGTGCAGAAAAAGGGATCCTTGTTGGAAGTTAGGGCTCCGGTTCTACTTACATGCGATGTAGGGAGTAGTCCAGGATAATCGGTTACGATGGCCACCATGGCATCGTCGCAGCTCAATTGATAGAATGTCCTGTCAATCAACTCCACAAATATGTCCGGATCCTGTTCGAGTCCGGGGTCGAGGGCCCGGTCAGGGTCCTCTGGTTGTGGAGACGGGCTGTGGACCTCCCTCATAGCTTTTCGCAGTTCCTGCTTTGAAATAGCAAGGTAAATACTCATGACAAAGAATGCGGAAAGGATTGGAGTGGAAAGTAGTGGCTCACCCAGCTTGGGGGTTGTACATGGAGAATCCATCCCGTGGCTTAATGCGGATGAACTCCTCTTCCTCTCCCTTATACAAATCGGACAATATCTTCGCTAGTGCAGCGACGGAGTCCGGACCTTTACGACCGCAGTGGGTAGCATCGTCTTCTCCGTTGAAGTGCCACATGGGTTGTCCCCGATATTGAAGTGGCTGTACCCCCCCGCATTATACATATGGACATAACCTTGGTTATCGTTAATCCTGATT
Organism: Triticum aestivum; assembly: GCF_018294505.1. Lineage (NCBI taxonomy): Eukaryota > Viridiplantae > Streptophyta > Magnoliopsida > Poales > Poaceae > Triticum > Triticum aestivum. The sequence continues at coordinate 509,499,788 of NC_057799.1, forward strand.
TGGCCAGCATCTCTATCCGGCCCATCAGGTAAAGGACTTCTCCGTTATCTTCCTCCTAGGGGCTCCGAGGGCGCCAGCTGCGGCGTTTCTTCAAAGGGGCATTGTCGAACTCAGGAAGGCCCATCCGAATAGGATCTGGAAGGGGGACGTCCTCCATATAGAACCACTCCGAAGGCCAGTCTTCGGACGTCTTCTTTGGGGTACCGGACAGGTATCCGGTCCCGGCGATGCGCCATATTTCGGCTCCGCCCACTTGATATATTGACCCCTTCTGCGTACGGGGCACGAGGCAGAATAGCCTCCGCCATAGCTTGAAATGAGCTTCACAGCCCAGAAACAGCTTGCAAAGGGCGACGTAGCCAGCGATGTGTAATATGGAGGCAGGGGTAAAGTTATGCAACTGGAGGCCGTAGAACTCCAGGAGCCCGCGGAGGAACGGATGGACTGGAAATCCAAGTCCCCTTAATAAGTAAGGGACAAGGCATACCCGCTCCCCCCTGGACGGGTTGGGGAAGTTCTCCGCTTGCTCCCCGCCATTGTAGGTAGTGAGCCCGGCTCGAACGGGGACCATATACGCTGGAGGGAGAAATCCCTGGGTCTGTAACTTACTAATTGGCTGTGAGGGACGGAACACTTCTTCCAATCGCCGGGCTTAGGGCTACGGGAGCGAGAGGAGGAGCTGTGATAGCCGGCCAAGTTGGAATGGATTTTTTCAGGCGCGCCCCGATGGATACTCGCTGTGGGAGGATGGTGTGATCTGGATCTAAGAATCCCCGTCTCTTTAATAGAGGGTTTACTCACATGGCTAGGGTGGCAAATGTAAAAATGCCCTGGCTTCTCGCGTTCGCTCGACACGTGGAAGATAGCCATTATTGGGCCCGGAAGCCAAGAAGTGCAAACATTTATGGGAAGCCCGACACTACTCGACAGGTACTCAGAATTTGGAGAAGAACCCGCCTTGCAATGCCGAAGACGATCTGCTCGCCGGACTCATCGTCATTGAAGCCTGGTTCGGGGGCTACTGAGGGAGTCCTGGATTAGGGGGTCCTCGGACAGCCGGACTGTTGGACTATGAAGATACAAGATTGAAGACTTCGTCCTATGTCCGGATGGGACTCTCCTTGGCGTGGAAGGCAAGCTTGGCAATACGGATATGTAGATCTCCTCCCTTGTAACCGACTCTGTGTAACCCTAGCCCCCTCCGGTGTCTATATAAACCGGAGGGTTTAGCCCGTAGGACAACAACAATCATACCATGGGCTAGCTTCTAGGGTTTAGCCTCTACGATCTCGTGGTAGATCAACTCTTGTAATACTCATACCATCAAGATCAATCAAGCAGGAAGTAGCGTATTACCTCCATCGATAGGGCCCGAACCTGGGTAAACATTGTGTCCCCCGCCTCCTGTTACCATCCGCCTTAGACGCACAATACGGGACCCCCTAGCCGAGATCCGCCGGTTTTGATACCGACAGTTGCGGCGGTGGAATTAGGTTTTCGTGGATGCTTCTATTAGTTTGGGGGTACGTAGGTATATATAGGAGGAAGAAGTACGTCGGTGGAGCAACATGGGCCCCACGAGGGTGGAGAGCGCGCCTGGGGGGGTAGGCGCACCCCCTACCTCGTGACCTCCTGGTTGCTTTCTTGATGTAGGGTCCAAGTCCTCTGGATCACGTTCGTTCCGAAAATCACGTTCCCGAAGGTTTCATTCCGTTTGGACTCCGTTTGATATTCTTTTTCTGCAAAACTCTGAAATAGGCAAAAACAGCAATTCTGGGCTGGGCCTCCGGTTAATAGGTTAGTCCAAAAAATGATATAAAAGTGTATAATAAAGCCCGTTAAACATCCAGAACAGAATATAATATAGCATGAAGCAATCAAAAATTATAGATACGTTGGAGACGTATCAAGCATCCCCAAGCTCAATTCTTGCTCGTCCTCGAGTAGGTAAATGATAAAAACAGAATTTTTGATGCGGAATGCTACTTGGCATAATTTAAATGTAATTCTCTTAATTGTGGTATGAATATTCAGATCTGAAAGATTCAAGACAAAAGTTTAATATTGACATAAAAATAATAATACTTCAAGCATACTAACTAAGCAATTATGTCTTCTCAAAATAACATGGCCAAAGAAAGTTATCCCTACAAAATCATATAGTCTGGCTATGCTCTATCTTCACCACACAAAGTATTTAAATCATGCACAACCCCGATGACAAGCCAAGCAATTGTTTCATACTTTTGGTGTTCTCAAACTTTTTCAATCTTCACGCAATACATGAGCATGAGCCATGGACATAGCACTATATGTGGAATAGAATGGTGGTTGTGGAGAAGACAAAAAAAGGAGAAGATAGTCTCACATCAACTAGGCGTATCAATGGGCTATGGAGATGCCCATTAATAGATATCAATGTGAGTGAGTAGGGATTGCCATGCAACGGATGCAATAGAGCTATAAGTATATGAAAGCTCAACAAAAGAAACTAAGTGGGTGTGCATCCAACTTGCTTGCTCACGAAGACCTAGGGCATTTTGAGGAAGCCCATCATTGGAATATACAAGCCAAGTTATATAATGAAAAATTCCCACTAGTATATGGAAGTGATATCATAGGAGACTCTTATCATGAAGATCATGGTGCTACTTTGAAGCACAAGTGTGGTAAAAGGATAGTAACATTGTCCCTTCTCTCTTTTTCTCTCATTTTTTTATTTGGGCATTTTCTCTCTTTTTTATGGCCTCTTTTTTTAGTCCGGAGTCTCATCCCGACTTGTGGGGGAATCATAGTCTCCATCATCCTTTCCTCACTTGGGACAATGCTCTAAAAATGATGATCATCACACTTTTATTTACTTACAACTCAACAATTACAACTCAATACTTAGAACAAAATATGACTCTATGTGAATGCCTCTGGCGGTGTACCGGGATATGCAATGAATCAAGAGTGACATGTATGAAAGAATTATGAACGGTGGCTTTGCCACAAATACGATGTCAACTACATGACCATGCAAAGCAATATGACAATGATGGAGCGTGTCATAGTAAACGGAATGGTGGTAAGTTGCATGGCAATATATCTCGGAATGGCTATGGAAATGCCATAATAGGTAGATATGGTGGCTGTTTTGAGGAAGGTATATGGTGGGTGTATGATACCGGCGAAAAGTGCGCGGTATTAGAGAGGCTAGCAATGGTGGAAGGAAGAGAGTGCGTATAATCCATGGACTCAACATTAGTCATAAAGAACTCATATATTTATTGCAAAAATCTACAAGTTATCAAAGCAAAGTATTACGTGCATGCTCCTAGGGGGATAGATTGGTAGGAAAAGACCATCGCTCGTCCCCGACCGCCACTCATAAGGAAGACAATCAATAAATAAATCATGCTCCGACTTCATCACATAACGGTTCACCATATGTGCATGCTACGGGAATCAAAAACTTTAACACAAGTATTTCTCAAATCCACAACTACTCAACTAGCATGACTCTAATATCACCATCTTTATATCTCAAAACAATTATCAAGCATCAAACTTCTCATAGTATTCAACACACTCATAAGAATTTTTTTACTAATCTTGAATGCCTATCATAATTAAAGCAAATTACCACGCTGTTTTGTAGGACTCTCAAAATAATATAAGTGAAGCATGAGAGAACAATAGTTTCTATAAAACAAATCCACCACCGTGCTCTAAAAGATATAAGCGAAGCACTAGAGCAAAAACTATATAGCTCAAAAGATATAAGTGAAGCACATAGAGTATTCTAATAAATTCCGAATCATGTGTGGCTCTCTCAAAAGGTGTGTACAGCAAGGATGATTTTGGCAAACTAACAAATAAAGACTCAAATAATACAAGACGCTCCAAGCAAAACACTTATCATGTGGTGAATAAAAATATAGCTCCAAGTAAAGTTACCGGTGGAAGTAGACGAAAGAGGGGATGCCTTCCGGGGCATCCCCAAGCTTTGGATTTTTGGTGTCCTTAGATTATCTTGGAGTGCCATGGGCATCCCCAAGCTTAGGCTCTTGCCACTCCTTGTTCCATAATCCATCAAATCTTTTACCCAAAACTTGAAAACTTCACAACACAAAACTTAACAGAAAATCTCGTGAGCTCCGTTAACGAAAGAAAACAAAACACCACTTCAAGGTACTGTAATGAACTCATTCTTTATTTATATTGGTGTTAAACCTACTTTATTTATAAACTATATTATTAGCCATAGATTCATCAAAATAAGCAAACAACACACGAAAAACAGAATCTGTCAAAAACAGAACAGTCTGTAGTAATCTGTAACTAACGCAAACTTCTGGAACTCAAAAAATTCAGCCAAAATAGGACGACCTAGAAAATTTGTCTATTGATCAGCAGAAATTGGAATAAATATTTTATCACGTTCTGGTGATTTGTAACAATTGTTTTCGTGAACAGAAAGTTTCTGGAATTTACAGCAAGATCAAATAACTATCATCCAAGAAGATCCTATAGGTTTAACTTGGCACAAACACTAATTAAAACATAAAAACAAATCTAACCAGAGGCTAGATCAAATATTTATTCCTAAACAGAAGCAAAAAGCAAAAAAATATTTGGGTTGCCTCCCAACAAGCGCTATCGTTTAACGCCCCTAGCTAGGCATAAAAGCAAGGATAGATCTAGGTATTGCCATCTTTGGTTTTAGGGAAGAAAAGAGCAAACTTGTTATCTATGGAATTAATATTTCTATTTTGATAAAGCACGTGGCTATTAATGGTAGAAGAAAGATTAAGCACGTTGCGGAAATTGGCATCTAGGCTAGCTTTTATTTCTTTGATAGATTCATTTTGGTAGGAGTGCAAAAGAGACGTGGATTCAGCTTTCTCATTCATGGGGTACCCAAATATAGTTTTCATCTTTACATAGGTATCTATGGGGTCCCCTTCAAGAAAACCCTCTTCAAAAATAGAATCTAAAACTTGTTTGAACGAAGTGGTCAACCCAACATAAAAGCTTTTTAGGTAAACCTCGATTTGATATTGGGGTACATAGCTAGCCCGGATCCTTAACAGCCTATCCCAAGCATCTTTCAAAGATTCATCGAGTAAATAACGAAATATTCCGGAATCATCTTCATCAAAATTATTGAGACTCTCATTGACAACTCCGGCAAGTTTTTCCATAGCTTTATTTATGAGTTTAGATAGAATAGAAGGATCGTCCAAGCTCGGGAGAAAACCCCCAACTCTTTTTGGTTCCGACATGGCGAGGGAAAAAGCGAGCGAAAAGAGGCAAACAAAAAGAGAGGGCGAATAAAACGGTAAGGGTGAAGTGGGGGAGAGGAAAACGAGAGGCAAATGGCAAATAATGTAATGCGGGAGATAAGAGTTTGTGATCGGTACTTGGTATGTTGACTTTTGCGTAGACTCCCCGGCAACGGCGCCAGAAATCCTTCTTGCTACCTCTTGAGCACTGCGTTGGTTTTCCCTTGAAGAGGAAAGGGTGATGCAGCAAAGTAGCGTAAGTATTTCCCTCGTTTTTGAGAACCAAGGTATCAATCCAATAGGAGGCCACGCCAAAGTCCCTCGCACCTACACAAACAAATATAAACCTCGCAACCAACGCAATAAAGGGGTTGTCAATCCCTTCACGGTCCCTTACGAAAGTGAGATATGATAAGATAATATTTTTGGTATTTTTATAATAGAGATGCAAAGTAAAATAAAAGGCAATAAAAATAGCTAAGTGTTGGAAGATTAATATGATGGAAAATAGACCCCGGGGCCACAGGTTTCACTAGTGGCTTCTCTCAAGAGCATAAGTATTATGGTGGGTGAACGAATTACTGTTGAGCAATTGATAGAATTGAGCATAGTTATGAGAATATCTAGGTATGATCATGTATATAGGCATCACGTCCGAGACAAGTAGACCGACTCCTGCCAGCATCTACTACTATTACTCCACACATCGACCGCTATCCAGCATGCATCTAGAGTATTAAGTTCAAAAGAACAGAGTAATGCTTTAAGTATGATGACATGATGTAGAGGGATAAACTCATGCAATATGATATAAACCCCATCTTGTTATCCTCGATGGCAACAATACAATACGTGCCTTGCTGCCCCTACTGTCACTGGGAAAGGACACCGCAAGATTGAACCCAAAGCTAAGCACTTCTCCCATTGCAAGAAAGATCAATCTAGTAGGCCAAACCAAACTGATAATTCGAAGAGACTTGCTGTAACGCCCACGATGCGGCTATATCTCCCACGTGTCGAGGCACGACTTAGAGGCATAACCGCATAGTGGTTTTGTCGCAAGAAGGGTCATCTTCACACAATCCCATGTAATGAACAAGAATGGGATAAAGAGTTGGCTTACAATCGCCACTTCACACAATACATAAATATCATTCAATACATCATCCAAAATACAATCATATAGACCGGCTACGGTCAAAATCCAGATGAAAATAAGACAACCCCAAATGCTAGATCCCCGATCGTCCCAACTGGGCTCCACTACTGATCATCAGGAAAAGACACATAGTAACGACCACGTTCCTCGTCGAACTCCCACTTGAGATCGACGCCATCATCTGCACTGGCATCGTCGGCACCTGCAACTGTTTTGGTAGAATCTGTGAGTCACGGGGACTCAGCAATCTCACACCCGCGAGATCAAGACTATTTAAGCTTAAAGGGGGGCATGGTGCAAAGAGATGGAGCTGCAGCGGCAAAAGCATATATGGTGGCTAACTTGCGCAAATGAGAGCGAGAAGAGAAGCAACGGAACGGACGTCATCTAGCAATGACCAAGAAGTGATCCTGAACACCTACTTACGTCATACATAACACAGACCGTGTTCACTTCCCGAACTCCGCCGAGAAGAGACCATCACGGCTACACACGCAGTGGATGTATTTTAATTGGGTCAAGTGACAAGTTATCTACAACCGGACATTAACAAATTCCCATCTGCCTCATAACCGTGGGCACGGCTTTCGAAAGATAATACCCTGCAGGGGTGTCCCAACTTAGCCCATCATAAGCTCTCACGGTCAACGAAGGATAAACCTTCTCCCGGAAAGACCCGATCAGTCTCGGAATCCTGGTTTTACAAGACATCTCGACAACGGTAAAACAAGACCAGCAAAGCCGCCCGAATGTGCCGACAAATCCCGATAGGAGCTGCACATATCTCGTTCTCAGGGCACACCGGATAAGTCAAGCTACGAGTAAAACCAGACCTCGAGTTTCCCCGAGGTGGCCCCGCAGGCTGCTCGGTTCGGACCAACACTCGAAGGAGCACTGGCCCGGGGGGGTTAAAATAAGATGACCCTCGGGCTCGCGAAAACCCGGGGGAAAAAGGCTTAGGTGGCAAATGGTAAAACCAAAGTTGGGCCTTGCTGGAGGAATTTTATTCAAGGCGAACTGTCAAGGGGGTCTCATAAATCACCCGACCGTGTAAGGAACGCAAACTCAAAGAACATAATCCCGGTATAACAGTAACTAGGGCGGCAAGAGTGGAACAAAACACCAGGCATAAGGCCGAGCCTTCCACCCTTTACCAAATATATAGATGCATTTATTAAATAAGAGATATTGTGATATCCCAACATATCCATGTTCCGACATGGAACAAACCTCAACTTCACCTGCAACTAGCAACGCTATAAGAGGGGCTGAGCAAAAGCGGTAACTTAGCCAAACAATGGTTTGCTAGGAAAGGATGGTTAGAGGCTGACATGGCTAAAATAGGAGACATGATATAGCAAGAGATAGGTAGCGAGCATGGCAATAGAGCGAACAACTAGCATAGCAAAGATAGAAGTGATTTCGAGGGGTGGTCATCTTGCCTGCAAGATTCTCAGAGTTGTCGAAAGCTTGATCCTCGTAAGCGTACTCGACAGGTTCCTCGTTCACGAACTCATCTCCCGGCTCTACCCAAGACAAGAACACAAACAAACGGAACCACAATCAACAACGAGAAATGCGCAAGCAACATGATGCAAGACATGTATGATATGCAAGATATGATATGCGATGCATATGCGTGCTCCGGAAGGAAAATGATGAACATGGCAGTAACTTGGCAAACCAAGCATGCCACTGGAAAGGTGAGATGATTTCGGTCGAAATCGATATAAAGATCACCGGAATCGGATGCACGGTTTGCAAATGGCAAGCAAAACAAGAATGACACTAATCTGCGATTAACAGCATGATAGCACTTAAAATGCAACAAACAATAATGCTACAGCACCCCAACATAGCAACAAAGCACACGGAAGTAAACTACAGGCGATGCTTGACAAAAGATGAACACTGAGCTACGGCTAGTTCACAACATATCAAGCTCAAACAAGCATGGCAAAAGTGCAAAAGATTACAGGTTCACAGACTTGGTGAAAAACTGGACATGGCAGAAATCAGCATCAGGTAGCAATGTTCAGAGCATGAAATCAATATGCTACAGGAACTTAACATAGCAAAACAAGGCATGGTAGTGTTCTACTAAAAGCACATGACAAAAGTCCCTTACTGACCATAAGCCAAAAAGGATCAGAAGATATGATGGCAAGCATGTAAATATAGCAAGTTTCGTTATCAGGTTCCAGACTTAGCAGAAAACAGAGCATGGCAGAAATATTAATATGTAGGCCTCTTTGTGAGCTTGATGCACTCACTACAGAGCAATTCATGACAAACCAAGCATACCTACAGTAAGATGGCATGTTTAGGAAGCTAACCATGGCAAGAAAAATTGCATAGCATGTATGGATCAACTACAATAAGCTTGGCAAAAGTGCATGTCATGTTAAGAATCTGCCAGAAATATTTTATAGCAAAAGTAGAGCAAGATTGAGTCATTCTATGGTACTCTAAAATTGCAAACAATTGCAGGAATGGATCAATTACAACTATAGCTACAAAACATCCTTACTGAACATCTCCAAAATATGCATGGATCTCTCTGTAGCATCAAGTTTTCATGGCAACAAAATTACAGCAGACGAGGACTTTGAGAAATCACTGTCCCTGAAATCAGAAATAGTACGGGGCCTACTTTGCATGCTTGTGCTAGTCACCACAGAGATCACAAAAATACATGGACCACACCACTGGAAAGATGGCATGGCATACTTCAAAACACATGTAGAGCTCATGCTCAAAAGATGCACAGATTTAATGATACAAAAATGACAAATCTTCAAGTTCTGCTAAGAACCAGAGATTAACAGCAACTAGCCCTCTTCCAATGAAGATTTGGGCATCAAGATGACCTCTAATGAACATGGTGCAATTGAACAAAATGAAGAGCAACACGGGACGAACAATTTGACATATTACACGCACGAATCGGAGCTACATGCAAGAAGTTATCGCATCGGGAACAAGTGCATATACTGATAAGATTCCAGGACTTGGAAGAAATTTGAGGCGAGAAAAAGTCAACGGGGCTCACAGATCGGATCGAGCCCGTGGTCTCGAGCTCGTGCTCGTCGACCGGAGGAGGAGAAGGGCGAGGCGGCGGCGCCGGTCGCCGGAGGAGGAGGGGACCCGGGGACGGCGGTCGCCGGCGGGGCGGCGCCGGCGGGCTTGCGGGCGGCGGCCGGAGGCCCAAGGCGCGGCGGCGGCGGTGACCGCGGCGCAGCTCCGGCGGAGGCGGCGGTGGCGGGCGCGCGCGGGCGCGGAGGAGCGGGCCGAGGGGGCCGGGGGCGGGCCGGCGGCGGCAGGAGGACCCGGCGGCGACGTGGCGCGCCGCGATTCGTCGGTTGCGGCAGCGGACGTGTCCGGCCGACGGCGGACGCGTCCGGCAGCGCGGAGGGAAAAAATTAGGGTTTCGACTGCAGTTTCTTTTTTCGGGATGCCCACTTATAAATAGGTAGAGGGAGCTAGGAGACTTCAAATGAGGTGCGGTTTTTGCCCACACGATCGTGATCGAACGACCTAGAGCATGGAAGAGAGTTTGGTGGGTTTTGGGCTGGTTTTGGAGGGGGTTTTTGCTGGACACTCAAATGGACTTTGCGGATGCCCGGTTAACCGTTGGAGTACCAAACGACCTCCGAATGGAACGAAACTTGACCGGTAGTCTCCGGGTGGTATAAGAAGACCACTTGACAAGCCTCGGTCCATTCCGAGAAAGTTTGACACATGCACACGAAAGAAAACAAGAGGGGTGCACCGGAGGAGATAGGAGCGCCGGATTGGAAAACGGACAACGGGGAAAATGCTCGGATGCATGAGACGAACACGTATGCGAATGCAATGATGACATGATATGAAAATGCATGACATGACAAAATACAAAATGAAAAACAAAACCCGACAACGGAGGGAAAAACATATCACATAGCCGGAAATGGCAAGAGTCGGAGTTACAAATATGGCAAGTTACATGCGGGGTGTTACACTTGCAAAGATAACCAATCATACATAAAAGAATTCAGAGGAGATTCAAATATTGTTCATAGATAAACTTGATCATAAACCCACAATTCGTCGGTCTCAACAAACACACCGCGAAAGAAGATTACATCGAATAGATCTCCACAAGAGAGGGGGGAACATTGTATTGAGATCCAAAAAGAGAGAAGAAGCCATCTAGCTAATAACTATGGACCCGAAGGTCTGAGGTAAACTACTCACACATCATCGGAGAGGCTATGGTGTTGATGTAGAAGCCCTCCGTGATCAATGCCCCCTCCGGCAGGACACCAGAAAAGGCCCCAAGATGGGATCTCACGGGTACAGAAGGTTGCGGCGGTGGAATTAGGTTTTCGTGGATGCTTCTGTTGGTTTGGGGGTACGTAGGTATATATAGGAGGAAGAAGTACGTCGGTTGAGCAACATGGGCCCCACGAGGGTGGAGGGCGCGCCTGGGGTGGTTAGGCGCGCCCCCCTACCTCGTGCCCTCCTGGTTGCTTTCTTGACGTAGGCTCCAAGTCCTCTGGATCACGTTCGTTCCGAAAATCACGTTCCCGAAGGTTTCATTCCGTTTGGACTCCGTTTGATATTCTTTTTCTGCGAAACTCTGAAATAGGCAAAAAAACAGCAATTCTGGGCTGGGCCTCCGGTTAATAGGTTAGTCCCAAAAATGATATAAAAGTGTATAATAAATCCCGTTAAACATCCAAAACAGAATATAATATAGCATGAAGCAATAAAAAATTATAGATACGTTGGAGACGTATCAGGGAATCCTACCCCCGGTGGGAGCATGACTCCCCTTGGGGCGCGCCTAGGAGGCCGGCCTCCTCCCCCTCCTCCACTCCTTTATATACGGGGGAGGGGGCACCCCATAGAGACACAAGTTGATCATTGATCTTTTAGCCGTGTGCGGTGCCCCCCTCCACCATAATCCACCTCGGTCATATCGTAGCGGTGCTTAGGCGAAGCCCTGCATCGGTAGCTTCATCATCACCGTCATCACGCCGTCGTGCTGACGGAACTCTCCCTGGAAGCTCTACTAGATCGTGAGTTCGTGGGACGTCATCGAGCTGAACGTGTGCAGATCGCGGAGCTGTCGTACGTTCGGTACTAGGATCGGTCGATCGTGAAGACGTACGACTACATCAACCGCGTTGTCATAACGCTTCCGCTTTCAGTCTACGAGGGTATGTGGACAACACTCTCCTCTCTCGTTGCTATGCATCACCATGATCTAGCTTGTGCGTAGGATTTTTTTTGAAATTACTACGTTCCCCAACATTTATAATGCCTTTTCTCTCATAATATGCAAGGTACACACAAAGAGGGAGAATACCGGCAGCTGGAATTCTGGACCTGAAAAAGCTACGTCGGGCTACCTATTATGCACAACTCCAAATGAGCTGAAACTTTACAGGGAATTTTTATGGAATATATAAGAAATATTGGAGCCAATAACTACCAGAGGGGCACCACCACGTGAGCACAACCCACCTGGGAGCCCAGGCGCGCCCTGGTGGGTTCTGCCCTCCCCGGCCCACCTCCGATGCCCCTCTTCTGGTATATAAGTCATTTTGACCTAGAAAAAAATAAAGAGAGGACTTTCGGGACGAAGCATCGCCGTCTCGAGGCGGAACTTGGGCAGGAGCACTTTTGCCCTCCGACAGAGCGATTCCGCCGTGGGAACTTCCCTCCCGGAGTGGGAAATCATCGTCATCATCATCACCAACAACTCTCCCATCTTGGGGATGGCAATCTCCATCAACATCTTCAACAGCACCATCTCCTCTCAAACCCTAGTTCATCTCTTGTGTTCAATCTTTGTACCGGAACTATAGGTTGGTACTTGTGGGTGACTAGTAGTGTTGATTAGACTACTATATGGTTTATTTGGTGGAACATTATATGTTCAGATCCATTATTTGTGAGTAGTTACTTTTGTTCTTGAGGTCACGGGAGAAATCTTGTTGCAAGTAATCATGTGAATTTTATATGTGTTTGATATTTTGATGGTATGTATGTTGTGATTCCCTTAGTGGTGTCATCTGAACATCGACTACATGACACTTCGCCATATTTGGGCCTAAGGGAATGCATTGTGGAGTAGTTATTAGATGATGGGTTGCGAGAGTGACAGAAGCTTAAACCCTAGTTTATGCGCTACTTCGTAAGGGGCTGATTTGGATCCAAAAGTTTAATGCTATGGTTAGAATTTATTCTTAATACTTTTCTTGTAGTTGCGGATGCTTGCGAGGGGGTTAATCATAAGTAGGAGGTTTGTTCAAGTAAGAACAACACCTAAGCTCCGGTCCACCCACATATCAAATTATCAAAGTAGCAAACACAAATCAAACCAACATGATGAAAGTGACTAGATGAAATTCCCGTGTACCCTCAAGAACGCTTTGCTTATTATAAGAGATCATTTTGTCCTGTCCTTTGCCTCAAAAGAATTGGGCTACCTTTCTGCACTTTTGTTACTATTACCGTTACTTGCTCGTTACAAATTATCTTGCTATCAAACTACTCGTTACTTATAATTTCAGTGCTTGCAGAGAATACCTTCCTAAAAACCACTTGTCATGTCCTTCTCCTCCCCGTTGGGTTCAACACTCTTACTTATCAAAAGGACTATGATTGATCCCATGTACTTGTTGGTCATCAATGATGAACGCTGATGTCTACTACGCAACTTTATTCTTGTAGACACGTGTTGGGCCTCCAAGCACAGAGTTTTGTAGGACAGTAGCAATTTTCCCTCAAGTGCATGACCTAAGGTTTATCAATCCGTGAGAGGTGTAGGATGAAGATGGACTCTCTCAAACGACCCTGCAACCAAATACAAGAAATCTCTTGTGTCCCCAACACACCCAATACAATGGCAAATTGTATAGGTGCATTAGTTCGGCGACGAGATGGTGATAAAAGTGTAATATGGATGGTAGAAATATATTTTTATAATCTGAATAAATAAAAACAGCAAGGTAGCAATTAGTAAACGGGCACAAAACAGTATTGCAATGCTTGAAAACAAGGCCTAGGGTCCGTACTTTTGCTAGTGCAATCTCTCAACAGTGCTAACATAGTTGGATCATATGATTATCCCTCAAAGTGCAGCAAAGAATCACTCCCGAGTTCCTATTAGCGGAGAACAAAAGATAGAAATTGTTTGTAGGGTAAGAGACCACCTCAAAGCTATTCTTTCCAATCAATCTATCCTAGAGTTCGTACTAGAATAACGCAAGCTATTCTTCCCGAACGATCTAATCAAGAGTTCATACTAGAATAACACCAAAGCAAATTCATATTCATAATACTCAGTCCACACAAAGAACTACAAGGAGACCCCAAAGTTTCTACCGGAGAAAAATGTGCATCAATCCCTATGCATAGATTACCCCAATATCACCGCGGGAATCCGCGAGTTGAATGCCAAGACACATATCAAGTGAATCAATATGATACCCCAATTGTCACCTCAAGTATTCATACCGCAAGATATATATCATGTGTTCTCATCTCTGAATATTCAATCCGAGAAGACAAAACTTAAAAGGGTAAAGATTAAATTCATCATAACAAGAGTATAGAGGATAGAAACATCATATGATCTGACTATATTAACAAAGCCCATGATAGATATCACAAGAGAGAGAGAGAGATTAAACACATAGCTACAGGTACAAACTCTCAACCCCGAGGGTGGACTACTCCCTCCTCATCGTGGTGGCCGCCGGGATGATGAAGATGGCCACCGGAGATGATTCCCCCCTCCGGCAGGGTGCTGGAATGGGGTCTAGATTGGTTTTCATGGATACATAGACCTTGCGGCGGCGGAACTTCTGATCTAGGGTTATTTCTGATGGTTTCTCTATTTATAGGATTTTTGGGCGTCGGTTTCACGGTAAGATGGGCCTCGAGGTGAGCACAACCCACCGGCGCACGGACGGCCCACCAGGCGCGCCCTGGTGGGTTGTGCCCTCCTCGTGGATCTTCTGACCCTCCCACAAAGCATCGAGGGTCTCTTTTGTTCCAAAAAAAATCGTCAAAAAGTTTCGTCCAATTTTGAGAACTTTTATTTCTGCACAAAAAACAACACCACGGTAGTTCTGCTGAAAACAACGTCAGTCCGGGTTAGTTCCATGCAAATCATACCAAAACCATATAAAATTGTTGTAAAAATGGCATGAATACTTCATATATTATAGATACGTTAGAGACGTATCAAACCCCTCCGCGATCATGTTCCCCTCTGGCAGAGTGCCGGAATAGGGCTCTAGATTGGATCTCGTGGTTCTGGAACTTGCGACAGTTGGAATTGTGTTTCGATGACTCCCCTAGGATTTCTGGAATATCTGAGAATTTATAGAGCTAAGAGGTGGTGGAGGAGACCTCCATGGGCCCCACCACCCATCAGGGTGCGAGTGGCCTCTGGCGTGCCCAGGTGGGTGGTGGGCCCCATGGGCCTCCCCTCTGGTACTTCCTTGGCTGCCAAGTTCTCTTCTGGTCCAAAAAAATCTCCAAAAAGTTTTGCTGCATTTGGACTCCGTTTGATATGGATATTGTGCGAAGTAAAAAACAAGCAAAAAACAACAACTGGCATTGGGCACTGTGTCAATAGGTTAGTCCCAAAAATGTTATAAAGTTGCTATAAAATTAAGGTAAAACATCCAAGAATGATAATATAATAGCATGGAACAATCAAAAATTATAGATACGTTGGAGACGTATGAAGCAGCAATGTGCTTCCTTGAATTTTAATAATCTCTCTTCTTCGTGTTCTGAAAGGTTAGCACTAATAATAACAGAATATATCTTTTTCTCATCAAGATAAACATTTTTCAGAGTGTTAGGCAATTGGTTTAATTCAAACACAAGATCACCTTTAGGTGGAGGAGGACCTCCTAGGCTTTCAATAGGCAAATTGTGCTTAAGGATAGGTTGTTGTTCAAAGAATATTTTATCTATTTCATTTCTTTCACGCAAGTGCATATCATTCTCATGGTCTAGCAAATATTGTTCTAGTGGATCAGTAGGAGGTATGGCAATAGAAGAAAGACCTATTATTTCATCCTTACTAGGTAATTCTTTCTCATGAGGTTGTCTACGAAACTTAGAGAAATTAAACTCATGAGACACATCACCAAAACTAACACTAAAAGTTTCTTTCTCACAATCTATCTTAGCATTGACAGTGTTCAAGAAAGTTCTACCAAAAATTATGGGACAAAAGTCATCTTGTGGGGATCCAAGAACTAGAAAATCAGTAGGGTATTTTATTTTCCCACACAAGACTTCAACATCTCTAACAATCCCAAGTGGTGTGATGCTATCTTTATTAACAAGTTTGATTGTAACATCTATGTCTTCTATTTCAGCGGGTGCTATATCATTCATAATTTCTTGGTATAAGGTAAAAGGAATAGCACTCACACTAGCACCCAAATCACATAAACCATGATAGCAATGATCTCCTATTTTAACTGAGACAATAGGCATGCCAACAATAGGCTTGTTCTTATCTTTAGTATCGGGTTTGGCAATTCTAGCTGCTTCATCACAGAAATAAATAACATGCCATATATATTATCGACCAAGAGATCCTTGACCATAGCAACACTAGGTTCTACTTTAATTTTTTCAGAGGGTTTAGGTGCTTTAATATTACTTTTGAGAACCACTATTGATACCTTAGCATGTTCCTTTATTCTAACAAGGAAATGTGTTATTTCAATATAAGCAGTAGGAACTACCGGATCAACATTGTAAACGATAGTTTCATCTTTAACTATAATTGGTTCTATAATTTATTCTTTAATAGGGGGATGATATTTAAACCACCTCTATTTAGGGAGATCAACATGAGTAGAAAATGATTCACAAAATAGGGTACTATCTCAGAGTCAAGTCCATATTTAGTGCTAAACTTGTGAAAAGCACCAGTATTCATAAAAGATGTAACACAATCAAACTCAAGGTTAATACCTGACTCTTTACCTTCGTTGAGTTCCCAATCTTCAGAGTTGCGTTTAATTATTTCTAAAAGATCTCACCTGAATTCAATAGTCTTCTTCATAAAAGAACTAGCACAAGAAGTATCGAGCATGGATTGATCATTACGAGAAAGCCGAGCATAAAAATTCTGAATAATAATTTCTCTTGGGAGCTCATGATTGGGGCATGAATATAACATTGACGTAAGCCTACCCCAAGCTAGGGCGATACTTTCTCCTTCATGAGGCCAAAAATTATATATCTAATTCCGATCATGATGAACTAGATGCATAGGATAATGTTTTTGATGAAATTCCAATTTCAACTGATTCCAATTCCAAGATCCAATATCATCGCATAGTCTATACCATGTTAATGCTTTTCCCCCCAAAGATAAAGGGAAAACCTTCTTCTTAACTTCATCTCCAGGTAAACCTGCAAGCTTAAACAATCCACAAATTTCATCCACATGTATCAAATGCATATCGGGATGCTTCATTCCATCTCCTACATAAGGATTAGCTAGTAGTTGCTCTATCATACCCAAAGGAATTTCATAACTAATATTTTCAATAGGTGCAGTAGGTTGAGGGGCAACTCCTTGTGCTTCCGATCGAGGTGAAGATACCCTGAACAAACCCCTCAAAGGATTGTTTTCCATAGTAACAAGTAACAATAAATTTCAGCACGTAATATAATTTTTTCCTTACCAATTTCCACTTACCAAGAGCTCTTCACTCCCTAGAGATGGCGCCAGAAAAGAGTCTTGATGACCCACAAGTATAGGGGATCAATCATAGTCATTTCGATAAGTAAGGGTGTCGAACCCAACGAGGAGCAGAAGGAAATGACAAGTGGTTTTCAGCAAGGTAATTATGCAAGCACTGAAATTGTCGGTAACAGGTAGTTTGATAGTAAGATAATTTTCAAGAAATGACAACTAGAAATAGTAACAATAGGTGCAGTGATAACCCACAAGTATAGGGGATCGTTTGTAGCCATTTTCAATAAATAAGAGTGTCGAACCCAACGAGGAGCTAAAGGTAGAACAAATATTCCCTCAAGTTCTATCGACCACTGATACAACTCTATGCACACTTGATGTTTGCTTTACCTAGAACAAGAATATAACTAGAAGTACTTTGTACGTATGGATAGGTTTGCAAGATAATAAAGAACGTGAAAATAAAAGTTAGGTGTTGTTTAAATAAACAAACAATTAAGTTTAGTAAAACGAGTGTGGATTAGTGGTGGTAGGATTTGCGGAATTGTCCCTCAGCAATTGACTATGTTGCTAGACCGATAGCAAGTTTTTATGTGGGAGAGGCCACTGCTAGCATGACGTCCCTTAATTACTTGGAATTCTATGCACTTATGATTGGAACTATTAGCAAGCATCTGCAACTACTAACGTCCATTAAGGTAAAACCCAACCATAGCATTAAGATATATATTGGTCCCCCTTCAATCCCGTACGTATCAATTTCTATGTTTAGGAAGAAGCTTCTGACACCCTTGCCCTCCAATGCATAGTCCTATCAACATACAACTAACCCTATGGTGTGATCCACACGCGCGCTCATATGATGGGCACCAAAGGACAACAACATAACCACAAGCAAATTAAACCAACCGTAGCAATTCACCAATTGTCGATAAGACCACAAAAATCTACTCAGACATCATAGGATGGCAACACATCATTGGATAATAATATGAAGCATAAAGCACCACGTTCAAGTAGAGGGTACATCGGGTTGCGGGAGAGTGGACCGCTGAATATAGATGGGGGAAGGTGATGAAGATGTTCGTGAAGATGACGGAGTTGTTGGAGTAGATCGCCGTCACACGATGATTGCCCCGGCGTTCCGGCGCCACCGGGAGAGAGCGGGAGAGAGCCCCCCTCCTTCTTCTTCTTCCTTGGCCTCCCCCCTAGATGGGAGGAGGGCTACCCTCTGGTCCATGGCCTCCATGGCGGCGGAGGGGCGGGAGCCCCTCCGAGATTGGATCACCCTCTCTGTTCTCTTCTGTTTCGCGTTCCTGTTTTCTGCCAAAAACCGTTTCTTATATTCCTTGAGACCGTAAGTCCGATTGTGCTGACATTTTAGCATGATTTTTTTCCGAAGATAAGCTTCCTTGCGCCCGCAGTAGAGCTCCAACCGACTTACGAGGAGGGCACAACCCACCACCACGCGCCTGGGCCCTAGGGCGCTCCCTGGTGTCTTGTGGTGGCTATGGGCCCCCGTTTATTTTGATTCCACCTCCCAAAAATCACGAATATTCCAAAATAATTCTCCGTAATTTTTTATCGCGTTTGGACTTCGTTTGATATGGATATTCTATGAAACAAAAAACATGCAACAAACAGGAACTACCATTGTGATGCGGCTTGAACTACGCCAGTATTTCCCCAAACAGGAAGGGATGGTGCAGCACAGCTACGGTAGGTATTTCCCTCGGTGATGAGACCAAGGTTATCGAACCAGTAGGAGAACCACGCAACACTATGTAAATGGTACCTGAACACAAAGAACAAATACTTGCAACCCGACGTGTAAGAGGGGTTGTTAATCCCTCCCGGGTAAAAAGATAGATAAATTTGTAGTAGATTAGATAAATAGATCTCGCGGAAACGCGAAATAAAATCAATAATAAAAAATTGCAACAAGGTATTTTTGGTTTTTTTGATTAATATATCTGAAAATAAAAGCAAATAAAATTTGATCTTGAAGGCAAATATGATAAAGAAGAGACCCGGGGGCCGTAGATTTCACTAGTGGCTTCTCTCGAGAAAAATAGCATACGGTGGGTAAACAATTACTGTTGAGCAATTGATAGAACTTCAAATAATTATGACGATATCCAGGCAATGATCATTATATAGGTATCACGTCCAAGATTAGTAGACCGACTCCTGTCTGCATCTACTACTATTACTCCACACATCGACCGCTATCCAGCATGCATCTAGTGTATTAAGTTGATGGAAAAACGGAGTAATGCAATAAGAACGATGACATGATGTAGACATGATCTATTCATGTAGGAATAGACCCCATCCTGTTATCCTTAATAGCAATGATACATACGTGTCATATCCCCTTCTGTCACTGGGATTGAGCACCGTAAGATCGAACCCATCACAAAGCACCTCTTCCCATGGCAAGAAAAATCACTCTAGTTGGCCTAACTAAACCAAAGATTCGAAGAACAAATACGAGGCTATAAGTAATCATGCATATAAGAGATCAAAACTCAAATAACTTTCATGGATAAAATAGATTTGATCATAAACTTAAAGTTCATTGGATCCCAACAAACACACCGCAAAAAGAGTTACATCAAATAGATCTCCAAGAGACCATTGTATTGAGAATCAAGAGAGAGAGAGAGAGAGAGAGAGAGAGAGAGAGAGAGAGAGAGAGAGAGGAAGCCATCTAGCTACTAACTACGGACCCATAAGTCTACAATGAACTACTCACGCATCATTGGAGAGGCACCAATGAGGATGATGAACCCCTCTGTGATGGTGTCTAGATTGGATCTGTGGTTTCTGGAACTTGCAGCGGCTGGAATTGTGTTTCGTCGACTACCCTAGGGTTTTTGGATTTTCAGGGTATTTATAGAGCAAACAGGCGGTGCAGGAGGCCACCGAGATGGGCACAACCTGTTGGGGAACGTAGTATTTCAAAAGATTTTCCTACGATCACGCAAGATCTATCTAGGAGAAGCATAGCAACGAGCGGCGAGAGTGTATCCACGTACCCTCATAAACCGAAAGCGGAAGCGTTTAGTAACGCGGTTTATGTAGTCGAACGTCTTCGCGATCCAACCGATCCAAGTACCGAACGCACGGCACCTCCATGATCTGCACACGTTCAGCTCGGTGACGTCCCTTGAACTCTTGATCCAGTTGAGGCCGAGGGAGAGTTTCGTCAGCACGACAACGTGGTGACGGTGATGATGAAGTTACCGGCGCAGGGCTTCGCCTAAGCACTACGACGATATGAACGAGGTGTAAAACTGTGGAGGGGGCACCGCACACGGCTAAGAGATTGTCTGTTGTCCCTTTGGGGTGCCCCCTGCCCCCGTATATAAAGGCGGGGAGGAGGAGGCCGGCCAACAAGGGGCGCGCCAGGGAGAGGGGAGTCCTACTAGGACTCCAGTCCTAGTAGGATTCGGCCCCACCCTTTTTTCCTTCTACAGGAGGGGGAAAAGGGGAAGGAGAGGGAGTAGGAGAAGAAAGGGGGTAGTGCCCCCTTCCCAAGCCCAATTCGGTCTCCTCCCTTGTGGGGGGCGCACCAGCCCCTTGTGGGCTGGTTAGCCTCCCTCCTATGGCCCATAAGGCTCATATCTTTCCCCGGGGGGTTCCGGTAACCTCCCGGTACTCCGGAAAAATGCCCGAATCACTCGGAACCATTCCGATGTCCGAATGCAACCTTCCAATATATGAATCTTTACCTCTAGAAAATTTCGAGACTCCTCGTCATGTCCGTGATCTCATTCAGGACTCCGAACAAACTTCGGTACATCAAATCACATAATTCATAATACAAATCGTCATCGAACGTTAAGCGTGCGGACCCTACAGGTTCGAGAACTATGTAGACATGACCGAGACACATCTCCGGTCAATAACCAATAGCGAAACCTGGATGCTCATATTGGCTCCTACATATTCTACGAAGATCTTTATCGGTCAAACCGCATAACAACATACGTTGTTCCCTTTGTCATCGGTATGTTACTTGCCCGAGATTCGATCGTCGGTATCATCATACCTAGTTCAATCTCATTACCGGCAAGTCTCTTTACTCGTTCCATAATGCATCATCCCGCAACTAACTCATTAGTCACATTGCTTGCAAGGCTTATAGTGATGATCGTTACCGAGAGGACCCAGAGATACCTCTCCGATACTCGGAGTGACAAATCCTAATCTCGATCTATGCCAACTCAACAAACACCATCGGAGACACCTATAGAGCATCTTTATAATCACCCAATTACGTTGTGACGTTTGATAGCACACAAGGTGTTCCTCCGGTATTCGGGAGTTGCATAATCTCATAGTCAGAGGAACATGTATAAGTCATGAAGAAAGCAATAGCAATAAAACTAAACGATCATTATGCTAAGCTAATGGATGGGTCTTGTCCATCAAATCTTTCTCTAATGATGTGATCCCGTTCATCAAATGACAACACATGTCTATGGCTAGGAAACTTAACCATCTTTGATTAACGAGCTAGTCAAGTAGAGGCATACTAGGGACACTCTATTCTGTCTATGTATTCACACATGTATCAAGCTTCCGGTTAATACAATTCTAGCATGAATAATAAACATTTATCATGATATAAGGAAATATATAAATAACAACTTTATTATTGCCTCTAGGGCATATTTCCTTTCAGTCTCCCACTTGCACTAGAGAAATTATCTAGTTCACATCGCCATGTGATTTAACACCAATAGTTCACATAGTCATGTGATTTAACACTCTATAGTTCACATCGCCATGTGACAAATACCCAAAGGGTTTACTAGAGTCAATAATCTAGTTCACATCGCCATGTGATTAACACCTAAAGAGTACTAAGGTGTGATCATGTTCTGCTTGTGAGAGAAGTTTAGTCAACGGGTCTGCCACATTCAGATCCGTATGTATTTTGCAAATTTCTATGTCTACAATGCTCTGCACAGAGCTACTTTAGCTAATTGCTCCCACTTTCAATATGTATCCGGATTGTGACTTAGAGTCATCCAGATCGGTGTCAAAGCTTGCATCGACATAACTCTTTATCACCTCCATAACCGAGAAATATTTCCTTAGTCCTCTAAGGATAATTTTGACCGCTGTCTAGTGATCTACTCCTAGATAAAAATTGTACTCCCTTGACAAACTCAGGGCAGGGTATATAATAGGTCTGGTACACGGCAGACATACTTTATAGAACCTATGGCTAAGGCATAGGGAATGACTTTCATTCTCTCTCTATCTTTTGCCATGGTCGGGTTTTGAGTCTTACTCAACTTCGCACCTTGCAACACAGGCAAGAACTCTTTCTTTGACTGTTCCATTTTGAACTACTTCAAAAACTTGTCAAGGTATGTACTCATTGGAAAAACTTATCAAGCGTCCTGATCTATCTCTATATATAGATCTTGATGCTTAATATGTAAGCAGCTTCACCGAGGTCTTCCTTCGAAAAACTCCTTTCAAACACTCCTTTATGCTTTCCAGAAAATTCTACATCATTTCTGATCGACAATATGTCATTCACATATACTTATCAGAAAGGATGTAGTGCTCCCACTCACTTTCTTGTAAATACAGGCTTCTCCAAAAGTCTGTATAAAACCATATGCTTTGATCACACTATCAAAACGTTTATTCCAACTTCGAGATGCTTGCACCAGTCCATAAATGGATTGCTGGAGCTTGCACACTTTGTTAGCATCCTTTGGATCGATAAAACCTTCTGGTTGCATCATATACACTCTTCTTCCAGAAATCCATTCAGGAATGCAGTTTTGACATCCATTTGCCAAATTTCATAATCATAAAATGCGACAATTGCTAACATGATTCAGACGGACTTAAGCATCGCTATGGGTGAGAAGGTCTCATCGTAGTCAACTCCTTGAACTTGTCGAAAACCTTTCACAACAAATCAAGCTTTGTAGACAGTAACATTACCGTCAGCGTCAGTCTTCTTCTTGAAGATCCATTTATTCTCTATGGCTTGCCGATCATCGGGCAAGTCAACCAAAGTCCACACTTTGGTCTTATACATGGATCCCATCTCAGATTTTATGGCCTCAAGCCATTTCGCGAAATCTGGGCTCATCATCGCTTCCTCATAGTTCGTAGGTTCGTTATGGTCTAGTAACATGACTTCCAGAACAGGATTAACATACCACTCTGGTGCAGACCGTACTCTGGTTGACCTACGGGGTTCGGTAGTAACTTGATCTAAAGTTTCATGATTATCATCCTTAGCTTCCTCACTAATTGGTGTAGGAATCACTGGAATTGATTTATGTGATGAACTACTTTCCAATTCGGGAGAAGGTACAATTACCTCTTCAAGTTCTACTTTCCTCCCACTCACTTCTTTTGAGAGAAACTCCTTCTCTAGGAAGTATCCATTTTTAGCAACGAATATCTTGCCTTCGGATCTGTGATAGAAGGTGTACCCAACAGTTTCCTTTGGGTATCCTATGAAGACACATTCCTCCGATTTGGGTTCGACCTTATTAGGTTGAAACTTTTTCACATAAGCATCGCCGCCCCAAACTTTAAGAAACGACAGCTTAGGTTTCTTGCCAAACCACAGTTCATATGGTGTCGTCTCAACGGATTTAGATGGTGCCCTATTTAACGTGAATGCAGTTGTCTCTAATGCATAACCCCAAAACGATAGTGGTAAATGGTAAGAGACATCATAGATCGCACCATATCTAATAAAGTACGGTTACGACGTTCGGACACACCATTTCACTGTGGTGTTCCAGGTGGCGTGAGTTGCGAAACTATTCCACATTGTTTCAAATGAATACCGAACTCATAACTCAAATATTCACCTCCATGATCAGATCGTAGAAACTTTATTTTCTTGTTACGATGATTTTCCACTTCACTCTGAAATTCTTTAAACTTTTCAAATGTTTCAGACTTATGTTTCATACCGACGCGAGCCTCAACACTCATCGGACCGCATACATCAGTATGTATTATTTCCAGTAAGTCAGTTGCTTGCTCCATTGTTCTGGAGAACGGAGTCTTAGTCATCTTTCCCATGAGGCATGGTTCGCAAGCATCAAGTGATTCCAAAAGCCCATCAGCATGGAGTTTCTTCATACGCTTTACACCAATATGACCTAAATGGCAGTGCCACAAATAATTTGCGCTATCATTATTAACTTTGCATCTTTTGGCTTCAATATTTATGAATATGTGTATCACTACGACCGAGATTCAATAAACCATTTATATTGAGTGTATGACCATAGAAGGTTTTATTCATGTAAATAGAACAACAATTATTCTTTGACTTAAATGAATAACCGTATTGCTATAAACATGATCCAATCATATTCATGCTCAACGCAAGCACCAAATAACATTTATTTTAGGTTCAACACTAATCCCGAAGGTAAAGGGAGTGTGCTATGGTGATCTTATCAACCTTGGAATCACTTCCAACACACATCATCACGTCACCCTTAACTAGTCTCTCTTTATTTTGCAACTCCCGTTTCGAGTTACTACTCTTAGCAACTGAACCGGTATCAAATACCGAGGGGTTGCTATAAACACTAGTAAAGTACACATCAATAACATGTATATCCAATATACCTTTGTTTACTTTGCCATCCTTCTTATCCGCCAAGTATCTAGGGCAGTTCCACTTGCAGTGACCATTTCCTTTGTAGTAGAAGCACTCAGTTTCAAGCTTGGGTCTAGACTTGGGCTTCTTCATGGGAGTGGCAACTTGCTTGCCATTCTTTCTTGAAGTTCCCTTTCTTTCCCTTGCCCTTTTACTTGAAACTAGCGGTCTTGTCAACCATCAACACTTGATGCTTTTTCTTGATTTCTTCTTTCGCCGATTTCAGCATCGCGAAGAGCTTGGGAATCGTTTCCGTTATCCCTTGCATATTATAGTTCATCACGGAGTTCTAGTAACTTGGTGATAGTGACTAGAGAACTCTGTCAATAACTATCTTATCTGGAAGATTAACTCCCACTTGATTCAAGCGATTGTAGTACTCAGACATTCTGAGCACATGCTCACTAATTGAGCTTTTCTCCTCCATCTTGTAGGCTAAGTACTTTGTCAGAGGTCTCATACCTCTCGACACGGGCATGAGTCTGAAATACCAATTCTAGATCTTGGAACATCTCATATGCTCTGTGGTCTTCAAAACGTTTTTGAAATCCCGGTTCTAAGCCGTAAAGCATGGTGCACTAACCTATCAAGTAGTCATCATACCGAGCTTTGTCAAACGTTCATAAAGTCTGTATCTGCTCCTGTAATAGGTCTGTCACCTAGCAGTGCATCAAGGACATAATTCATCTGTGCAGCAATGAGGATAATCCTCTGATCACGGACCAAGTCCGCATCATTGCTACTATTATCTTTCAACTTATATTTCTCTAGGAACATATCAAAAATAAACTGGGAGCTGCATCGCGATCTATTGATCTACAACATAGTTATGCAAATACTATCAGGACTAAGTTCATGATAAATTAAAGTTCAATTTAATCATATTACTTAAGAACTCCCACTTAGATAGACATCCCTCTAGTCATCTAAATGATCACGTGATCCATATCAACTAAACCATGTCCGATCATCACGTGAGATGGAGTAGTTTCCAATGGCGAACATCACTATGTTGATCATATCTACTATATGATTCACGCTCGACCTTTCGGTCTCAGTGTTTCGAGGCCATATCTGCATATGCTAGGCTCGTCAAGTTTAACCCGAGTATTCTGCGTGTGCAAAACTGGCTTGCACCCGTTGTATGTGAACGTAGAGCTTATCACACCCGATCATCACGTGGTGTCTCAGCATGAAGAACTGTCGCAACGGTGCATACTCAGGGAGAACACTTATACCTTGAAATTTTAGTGAGAGATCATCTTATAATGCTACGGCCGTACTAAGCAAAATAAGATGCATAAAAGATAAACATCACATGCAATCAAAATAAGTGATATGATATGGCCATCATCATCTTGTGCCTTTGATCTCCATCTCCAAAGCACCGTCATGATCACCATCGTCACTGGCTTGACACCTTGATCTCCATTGAAGCATCGTTGTCGTCTTGCCAACTATTGCTTCTACGACTATCGCTACCGCTTGCAAGTTTTACGTGGCTGCTACGGGCTTAGCAAGAACCGTTCTTACCTACGCATCAAAACCACAATGATTTTTCGTCAAGTTTGTTGTTTTAACCTTCAACAAGGACCGTGCGTAGTCACACTCGATTCAACTAAAGTTGGAGAGACAAACACCCACTAGCCACCTGTGTGCGAAGCACGGCGGTAGAACCAGTCTCATGAACGCGGTCATGTAATGTCGGTCTGGGCCGCTTCATCCAACAATACCACCGAATCAAAGTATGACATGCTGGTAAGCAGTATGACTATTATCGCCCACAACTCTTTGTGTTCTACTCGTGCATACAACATCTACGCATAGACCTGGCTCTGATGCCACTGTTGGGGAACGCAGTATTTCAAATTTTTTGCCTACGATCACGCAAGATCTAACTAGGAAACGCATAGCAACAAGCGGGGAGAGTGTGTCTGCGTACCCTCGTAGACCAAAAGCGGAAGCGTTTAGTAACGCGGTTGATGTAGTCGAACATCTTCGCGATCCAACCGATCCAAGTACCGAACGCACGGCACCTCCGCGATCTGCACACGTTCAGCTCGGTGACGTCCCTCGAACTCTTGATCCATTCGAGGCCGGGGGAGAGTTTTGTCATCATGACGGTGTGGTGACGGTGATGATGAAGTTACCGGCGTAGGGCTTCGCCTAAGCACTACGACGATATGACCGAGGTGTAAAACTGTGGAGGGGGGCACCGCACACGGCTAAGAGATTGTCTGTTGTCCCTTTGGGGTGCCCCCTGCCCCCGTATATAAAGGAGGGGAGGAGGAGGCCGGCCAACAAGGGGCGCGCCAGGGAGAGGGGAGTCCTACTAGGACTCCAGTCCTAGTAGGATTCGGCCCCACCCTTTTTTCCTTCTACCGGAGGGGGGAAAGGGGAAGGAGAGGGAGTAGGAGAAGGAAAGGGGGTGGCGCCCCCTTCCCAAGTCCAATTCGGCCTCCTCCCTTGTGGGGGGCGCACCAGCCCCTTATGGTCTGGATAGCCTCCCTCCTATGGCCCATAAGGCCCATATCTTTTCCCGGGGGGTTCCGGTAACCTCCCGGTACTCCGGAAAAATGCCCGAATCACTCGGAACCATTCCGATGTCCAAATGCAACCTTCCAATATATGAATCTTTACCTCTCGACCATTTCGAGACTCCTCGTCATGTCCGTGATCTCATACGGGGCTCCGAACAAACTTCGGTCGTCAAATCACATAACTCATAATACAAATCGTCATCGAACGTTAAGCGTGCGGACCCTACGGGTTCGAGAACTATGTAGACATGACCGAGACACATCTCTGGTCAATAACAAATAGCAGAACCTGGATGCTCATATTGGCTCCTACATATTTTATGAAGATCTTTATCGGTCAAGCCGCATAACAACATACGTTGTTCCCTTTTGTCATCGGTATGTTACTTGCCCGAGATTCGATCGTCGGTATCATCATACCTAGTTCAATCTCGTTACTGGCAAGTCTCTTTACTCGTTCCGTAATGCATCATCCTGCAACTAACTCATTAGTCACATTGCTTGCAAGGCTTATAGTATTGATCATTACCGAGAGGGCCCAGAGATACCTCTCCGATAGTCGGAGTGACAAATCCTAATATCGATCTATTCCAACTCAACAAACACCATCGAAGACACCTGTAGAGCATCTTTATAATCACCCAGTTACGTTGTGACATTTGATAGCACACAAGGTGTTCCTTCGGTATTCGGGAGTTGCATAATCTCATAGTCAGAAGAACATGTATAAGTCATGAAGAAAGCAATAGCAATAAAATTAAACGATCATTATGCTAAGCTAATGGATGGGTCTTGTCCATGACATCATTCTATGATGTGATCCCGTTCATCAAATGACAACACATGTCTATGGCTAGGAAACTTAACCATCTTTGATTAACGAGCTAGTCAAGTAGAGGTATACTAGGGACACTCTGTTTTGTCTATGTATTCACACATGTTTAAGTTTCCGGTTAATACAATTCTAGCATGAATGATAAACATTTATCATGATATAAGGAAATATATAAATAACAACTTTATTATTGCCTCTAGGGCATATTTCCTTTCACAACCCACCAGGGTGCGCCTGGATGCCCAGGCGCGCCCAGGTGGGTTGTGCCCCCCTCGGAGCACCCCTCTGGTGCTTCTTTGGCCCTTCTGGTGTCTTCTGGTCCAGAAAAAATCTCCAAAAAGTTTCACTGCATTTGGACTCCATTTGGTATTGATTTTCTGCAAAGTAAAAAACAAGCAAGAAATAGCAACGGGCACTGGGCACTATGTCAATAGGTTAGTCCCAAAAAGTGATATAAATTTGCTATAAAATGATTGTAAAACATCCAAGATTGATAATATAACAACATGGAACAATCAAAAATTAAAGATACGTCAGAGACGTATCAGCATCCCCAAGCTTAATTCATGCTCGTCCTTGAGTAGGTAAAGGATAAAAACAGAATTTTTGATGTGAAATGTTGCCTAACATGTTCATCACATATTATTTTCTTTTGTAGCATGGACATTTGGACTTTCAAATGATTCAAAGCAATAGTCTAGTTTTGACATGAAGATTTCAATACTCAAGCATATTAACAAGCAACCATGTCTTTCAAAATATCAACACTAAAGCAAGTTATCCCTAGCCCATTATGCTCAATCATTGATCCATTCATGAAACACACCCGCATATTAGCTACACCCAATGCTCAAGTACGATCATAGTGCCCCTTAGTTGGTGCTTTATAAGAAAAGATGGAGACTCAAATAAAAGTAAAAATTGCATAAAGTAAAAAAGAAAGGCCCTTCGTAGAGGGAAGTAGGGATTTGTAGAGGTGCCAGAGCTCAAAGCGAAAAAGATAGAGATAAAACATTTTGGGTGGCATGCCTTTCCTGTCAACGAAAATGATCAAGTAGTTCCGAATACTTTCCATGCGAGATATATCATAGGCGGTTCCTGTCGGTGTCAAAACCGGCGGATCTCCGGTAGGGGGTCCCGAACTGTGCGTCTAAGGCGGATGGTAACAGGAGGCGGGGGACACAATGTTTACCCAGGTTCGGGCCCTCTCGATGGAGGTAATACCCTACTTCCTGCTTGATTGATCTTGATGATATGAGTATTACAAGAGTTGATCTACCACGAGATCGTAGAGGCTAAACCCTAGAAGCTAGCCTATGGTATGATTGTTGTTGTCCTACGGACTAAACCCTCCGGTTTATATAGACACCGGAGGGGGCTAGGGTTACATAGAGTAGGTTACAAGGGAGGAGATCTACATATCTGTATTGCCAAGCTTGCCTTCCACACCAAGGAGAGTCCCATCCGGACACGGGACGAAGTCTTCAATCTTGTATCTTCATAGTCCAACAGTCCGGCTAAAGTATATAGTCCGGTTGTCCGAGGACCCCCTAATCCAGGACTCCCTCAATAGCCCCTGAACCAGGCTTCAATGACGATGAGTCCGGCGTGCAGATTGTCTTCGGCATTGCAAGGCGGGTTCCTCCTCCGAATATTCCATAGAAGATTTTGAACACAAGGATAGTGTCCGGCTCTGCAAAACAAATTCCACATACCATCGTAGAGAGAATAATATTTCCACAAGTCTAATCTGCTGACACATTCTGCAGCGTGACATCACACCATGGCCCGGTCATTATTCGAAACGTTTTTCTCAACCAGCTACTGCACATATTGCGAGGCAGTTTTCTTGGCACGTCTTGTCGAAGTAGAGATCGTGTCCCCTTATCACGGGATTCTCATCAATACGGGCATGGGTAACCCCATCGTGCCTGCTGGTATGACTCCTCGATTTTAGGCAAGTTCCAAACGGCCACGCGGAGGACGCTTGATATTCACCCTCTTTATAAAGGGGCCAAGGCCTGTCCTTTTCTTCTCGCGCTCAATCGAATCCTTCCCCCACCTCGAGTTCCAACACCCAAGGCTCAGGCTAGGTGCTTCGGACCTTCAATCATGTCCGGATCCAACCTTCAAGGTTGGTGGATGCCTTCCTCTATCACAGAGGAGGACATCAAGAAGCTAAGAGAAGCCAGATATCTGATTGCCGAAATCTCGCACAGGCTGCCTGCTCGAGGGCAGGTCATTCCCACTCCCGAAACCGGCGAGAGTGTCGTATTCGTCTCCCACTTCCTCCGAGGGCTAGGCCTTAATCTAGATCCCTTCGTGAGAGGGCTTATGTTCTACTACGGGCTCGATTTCCATGATTTGGCTCCGGATTCCATCCTTCACATCTCGTCGTTCATCGTTGTGTGTGAAGCCTTCCTCCGCATCACCCCACACTTCGGCTTATGGCTCAAGACCTTCAATGTAAAGCCGAAGATGATTGAGGGGCAACACGCAGAG
Organism: Triticum aestivum; assembly: GCF_018294505.1. Classification (NCBI taxonomy): domain Eukaryota; kingdom Viridiplantae; phylum Streptophyta; class Magnoliopsida; order Poales; family Poaceae; genus Triticum; species Triticum aestivum. The sequence continues at coordinate 509,530,501 of NC_057799.1, forward strand.
TGCGGAGGCGCCATAATAAACAAAGGTGCCGATGCTCCATGGCCAAAGGGTTCCTTCCCGGAGACACCCAAGTTATGGTAGCGGGAGTGGTTTTACATCACAGCTCCCCGAGGTACTAAGTGGGTTGCCGCCCCTGCCTTCCGCTCGGGCCCCCCACCACAACTGGCGTCATGGGTCAACAAGGGGCTGGACTGGGGGCCAGTAAATGATGTGCCGACATTGCAGAGTCGCATCCGAGATCTCCTCGACAGAGATGTCAGCCTTGTCAAGGTAATGCAAGTCATGCTAGTTCGTCGAGTCCTGCCTTGGAAACGTCGACCTCTCCGTATGTGGGAGTTCAACCCGGAAGGACCGCGAGCTATTCAGCACTTCTTCAGCATGACGCTCGAAGGAATGTATAGATTGTTCTTCGGATCACAAATAAAGTGTCCGGACACCACCGAGGATGCGGGTCTGAGTTGTAATCGTCCAGATACCCAAGTAAGTAGTTCTTCGGCCGAACATGCTGTCTTTTTGTTTATCACAACATCATTCTGAAAAGTCGCTCTTTGAACAGGACTGGATAAAAAAAGCGAAGATGATCAGGTGTTCGGCCCCCCTTCCCGAAGGCTCACCGGATCCTATACTAGCCAGGATGCTAGAGCTTGCGCCTTATCAAGCGCCATCAGGGGAAGATAAAGGAAGGAACAAAGAAGCCAAAAGCGAGCCTCAGTCATTATTCATCCAAACCGGGGAATTAGTGCCTCCGCGAAGGAGGATAACCGGGGAGAAGAACCTAAAATTCCCTCTCACCAAGGAAGGAAGAGGGCCGCCTCTGAAGACTTGGAAACAATGGTTTTCAAACGAGGGAAGAAACCTTTGTCAGAGGGCCCTACCCCGGAGGGCATTGTTACCGCACAGTACCCGCAAGGGGACCAGCCCTCCACCGAGCTGTAAGTAAACAAAAATACTTTATAGTAAACATATCCTACTTTATTTCCGAGGACTATAACCGAAACGTATGTCCTGTAGTTCGGACCGTAGCCCTTCTCGACAGAGTTCGTCTTCGGGGGATCTTCTTCCGGAGATGATGGAGAGTGAAACACCTCCCCATACCTCCCCGCCTCATGAGGCGGGTGACCCAGAGGTGTCGTCACAGAGGATTTCTCCTGATCCGCCAAGGCCAGAAGGTAGCCCTTCGGCCACCCGAAGTCCGGAGTATTCGGCTCCTGAGGGGAGTAACAGAAAGAGTCCGGGACTGTCCGGTGCGCGCCCAGACGCACTGATGAAACTTCTGGAGCAAGCAGCTATCTCAGAAGCGCCTCATACGCTAATGGGTACGGTGGTTGAGAGGATTTCATTCGCCGAAAGCGGGTTGCATGAAGCTTTTATGAGCCTACTGAGAGGCTTTGAGGTACGCAAAGTAATATATATTTTTTGACGGTACCGCACACACTAGGTGTGCCCTATGCAGATAGTAACCCCTGAGACTCTGGTTGCTGTCAAAAAAGACGGCAAATAGAGGATCATAGTTCCAGGTAATAACTGTGCCGCTTTCATGTGCAGGTGGCTAAAGGTCCGGTGGCCAGCCGGACTGGTGAGTTTGCCGAACTGAAGCGGCAACTTGATGCGGCAGATGCCGACCTCATGCTTGTAAACAAGCGGCTTGACGAGGCACAGGGTATGTATTCTTCGATGGTCAACATCTTTTAAGAGGAGCATAATGGTAGTATCTATAATATGCTGTGACTGCAGATGGAGCTGCCGCCGTGGAGACCCTTCGGGCGGAACTTGCCCGAGCCAAGGAACAAGCCAGGAGGAGTGATGCGGCCGCCCTAAAGGCGGTCGAAGAGTTAAAAGCTGAACAGGCTGTGCATTGCGAGAGCAAAGAGAAAATATCCAAGATGGTTGTTGAGCTGAAAGACGCCGCCGACCGTTATGAGCTTCTTGAAAAGGAAAGCCGAACGAAGATGGCGGACCTGGAGAAAGCCACGGTAGCAGCCAAGGAAGCCCGCTCTAAAATCAGAGCTGCGAAGGAGGAGCTGCGTCAAGCCGGAGATATCACGGCTGGGAAGCCCTTTTTGCTGCGGACGAAGTTCGGAGATCCCAAATATGCCTGTCTGGATCAATTATGGAGTTCTGTGGACGCATACCTAGATTTGGCAGCAAGTGTTGCTGATGCGACCAAGTTTTTAAGACCAAAAAGATCACGAAGTGGAAAAGTTGTTCTGGTCACAGTTCAATGTTCCGGCGCGTCCGCTGTTGTTAAATGAGCAAATGGCCGAGTGGGCCGAGCTCCATAGGTTGTCCGGGCTTGCCATGAGGTCTGTCGTGGATCGCCTTTGGCCGGAAGGACCAAGGCCGAATAGCTATTTTGATCTTGTGCAACGATTCCTTGGTGCTTTGCCGCATATCGACGCTGTAAAGAGGTCGGCGTGCATAGAGGGTGCGCGGATGGCTCTTGCCCGTGTCAAGACATACTGGGTGGAGATGGAGGCCACCACGATTGCAACCCAGAATCCGGCGGTAGGCCAGGTTTCGACCGAGCACTATTTTGAAGAAGTCCTAGAAGGCGCTCGTTTAATAGAGGCTCAGTGCTCGAAGAGTATCATGTTCTAGTGACATGTATCCCAATTGTAAGAACAATGTTATTTTAATTATAAAGGCTGTGTTTATACTTTTGCCTGAAAGTATTATTATGCCTCCTGTGCGGTCGTTTATGTATATATGTATATAACCTGAAAGTTTGCAGTCGTCGGCTTCAGCCCCCACGCATATAATGCGGGGGTGTTCGCAAAAGCGCGTCTTCACACTTGATCCAACGTCTTGGTCCATTAAGGAGGTGGTAGCACCGCGAACAAGGCAATAAGACTATATTGCTTTAACACTTTCACTTAACCATAGGAGTTTGACAGTGGGGCTACTATATAGCCCCTGGTATTTCCGCGGCTATCTGAATACGGTGCGCGTACGCACATGACCGGGGAAACCGGTCCTTCGTTAATGCGGAGGAATCCCAAAGATTCCAATAAGTCATCGAGTGGTTGACCAGTCTCACGCTTTATCATGACAGTCAGTTTTCGGCTTTCTCTACTGAGGTGCTCATCCGGATGAACCAGGGCACAATTGCAGTAGTTCTCCCGGTGCCACCTTAGCCGATAGAGCGGAACGTAAGGTAGCAAAACGCAGGAGCCGGGCAAACCCAGTATTTGACCAAAGACATGATTCGGAGCTGACGCATATAAGGCCAAACTCGCGACGCCGAACACTCCCTAAGGTATTCGGTCTTTAAACATATACCGGGCTGAGTAACGCCCTTGATAATGAACCCCGAGTTTCTAGGTACGTGCATTATTCTGACGTGGCAAAATGCCAATAACGTCAGCATCCCTCTCGGTTATACTAAGTATACGGAGGATGTGAAACAACAAGAGACAGTAAAAAAAGGTTTACACTGGGTCTTAATCTAAAAAGAAACCTTTGAGCGGGGCCCTGCCGCACGTCTGCGCATGTGTCTCCGTTGTGTCGTATCCTGGAAGGGTGTAGCATGATTATCATCTGTAAAATAGAAGAACTTAGGTGAAAGTTGTCGTGCGAAAAATTGGTTATTCTTAATAAACCATTAAAATTCAAGATCAGTAAGGTCGAGCCGAACGGCAGTCCTTTTTACGTGCGGGAAGCCCCTGGTACCGCCTATAGGGGTATATCCGTCAAACCAAACTCAGGTTTATCTAAGCTGTTACAGCTAGTGATGCGCCGGACTCGTCTAACCGTGTCCGCGGTCTTGACGACCGATCATTTATTATGGTTGGAGAGGCTTTTTAGTGTTCGGCTGCTAAAGCCGCCACACCTTCTTCCGCGCGTAAGGAACGCTCAACATTTCCGCAAACTGTAATGATGCCACGTGGACCGGGCATCTTAAGCTTAAGAGAAGCGTAATGCGGTACTGCATTAAAACGAGCGAAAGCCGTTCTTCCGAGTAGTGCTTGATAGCCGCTTCGGAATGGAGCGATGTTGAAGGTTAATTTTTCACTTCGGAAGTTGTCGGGAGAACCGAATACAACCTCTAGTACTAGAGAGCCCGTAGAGCGGGCCTCTGGGCCTGGTATTACTCCTTTAAAGGTAGTAGTACGTTGGCTGATTCTTGTCGGGTCTATCCCCATTTTGCGGACTGTGTCTTGGTATATCAGATTAAGACCACTGCCGCCGTCCATCAGGACTTTGGTGAGATGGTATCCGTCGATAATTGGGTCTAACACCAAGGCAGCCAGTCCTTCGTGCTGGATACTCGTCAGGTGATCCCTGCGATCAAAAGTGATCGGGCAGGCCGACCAAGGGTTGAACTTAGGGGTGATGGGCTCTACGGCGCATATGTCTTGGAGTGCATGTTCGCTCCTTCCTTTTGTTACGTGAATCATGTTCACTGTTTTGACCTCTGGTGGGAATTTTTTCTGTCCCCCAGTGCTTTGCTGGCGAGGCTCATCCTCGTCTTCACTTGGTGTCTCCCTCCCCTTGTGTTCGGCGTTTAACTTGCCGGCCTGCTTGAAGACCCAGCATTCTCTGTGGGTGTGATTTGCAGGTTTATCGGAGGTGCCATGGATCTGACATAATTTGTCTAGAATCTTGTTTAGGCTGGACGGTCCATCTCTATTGCCTTTGAAAGGCTTTTTCCGCTGACCGGGTCAAGAGCCCCTAAATCCGGCGTTTACCGCCGTGTTGTCTGGGATGTCTTCGTTATTTCGAAGCTTGCTTTTAATGCGTCGTGGTTTTCCATTGCCATCCCTGACTTCGGATGTGCCTGGGTCGCTGGTGCTACTACGGGCCAGCCAGCTATCTTCGCCCGCGCAAAAGCGGGTCATGAGGCTTGTTAGGGCTGCCATTGTCCTTGGCTTTTCTTGGCCGAGGTGTCTGGTGAGCCATTCATCTCGAACGCTGTGTTTGAAAGTTGCTAAGGCTTCGGCGTCCGGGCAATCGACGATTTGATTCTTCTTAGTGAGAAATCTGTTCCAAAGCTTTCGGGCTGACTCTCCGGGCTGTTGAATTATATGACTTAAATCGTCTGCGTCCGGAGGTCGGACATAGGTCCCTTGAAAGTTGGCCCTAAAAGCATCCTCAAGCTCCTCCCAACTTCCAATTGAATTTTCAAGGAGGCTCTTCAGCCAGTGCCGAGCTGGTCCTTTCAACTTGAGGGGCAAGTATTTGATGGCGTGGAGATCGTCTCCGCGAGCCCTATGGATATGGAGGATGAAGTCCTCAATCCAGACCCCAGGGTATGTCGTCCCGTCGTACGCCTCTATGTTTACGGGTTTGAATCCCTCTGGAAATTCGTGATCCAGTACCTCATCGGTGAAGCATAGGGGGTGTGCGGCACCCCTGTATTTGGATGTATCGTGGCGTTCGGACGGTTGTAGTGTTCGGTTTTGATTTTGTGCCAGAGCGCGCTTCCTAGATCCATAGATGGACCTGGTCATATCGGATTTTTGGCGCAAGTCCTCACGTAAATCGTGTGCTGACTTATGTGCGGAGTTGTTAGCCGCCCTGTCGCGGCCACGAGGTGGTCGATCCGACTAATCGGCCGTTTTATTTTTCGGCTGTGTAGGCTCTACGGCCTCATCATCGAATTCAGGCAGCAGCTTGCGCTTTGGATAGCTCTTTGTGTGGCGACTGCCACCATACTTTTCTTCAGTGTCGAGCACTTTATTCCATCTACTGTTGAGCGTATTCTGCGCGGCCTTAAGCCTTTGCTTCTGCTTCTTCAGGCTCCTCGCGGTGGCAATAAGCCTTCCACGGAGGTTCTTTTGTTCCAAGTGCCCCTCCGGGATGATGTGCGTATCGTCATCCGGACTATTCTCCTCTCCGGAGACGGGTTGATGATTTCTCCCCTCGGCGTCGCCGTGATCGGACAGTGGCTCCGCACTATGTTCGCCGTCCGCTGGCTCGTCCTGCTCTGTTGCTAGGTCAATGTGGTCGTCGTTTCCTCTGGAATCGACCGGGGTGTTATTTTTTCTTGCGCTGTTATCGCTGTTCTTGCCGAGGTGGGATTTGGAGCGGCGTCTGCGTCGCCACTTTGGTTGCTTCTCGAGGGGTTATCCTTCGCTGCCTCCTCCTGTTCTTCATCATTCTCTTCTTTGGGTGTATCCACCATGTACATATCATGTGATGAGGTGGTTGTGCAGCGCCCTGTGGGCGATGGGTCCTGTTCGTCTCCTGCATCGTCGTCCATACCGTCGATGTCTTCGGAGCCGAAATCAAGCATGTCGGGTAAATCGTCGACAGTGGCTACTAAGTGGGTGGTGGGTGGGGAGCGAATTTCTTCGTCGTCCGCATCCCATTCTAGCCTAACATAGTTCGGCCAAGGGTCTCCTGACAGAGAGAGAGAGAGAGAGAGAGACCTCAAAGAGTTTAGCACGTCGCCAAAAAGGCAAGTGCTGGAAGATATCCGCGGAGATAAACTCCATGATCGGTGCCCAATCGGATTCGATAGGCACGAACGCAGGCGGCTCGGAACCCAAGGCCGGGGACGAATCCAATGGTTCGGCAACACGGGTCTCGTGGGAGGTGAAGTCAGTATTCGGCTCTATCGCCGCTGAGTGTGCGGCCTCCGGGGCGGGGGTCTATCCACCCGTCCTCAGATGGCGCAATTTGTTCCGGATCGAGGGCCGGAGTAGTTGCAGGGGCGATCTCCTGAACACTGTTCGACGGCAGAGCCAAGACGTGCTCGTCGTGACTATGCGGCGCACCTGACATGGGCTCGAATCCGTCGAAGATCAAGTCTCCGCGGATGTCGGCAGTGTAGTTCAAGCTTCCAAACCTGACCTGATGGCCAGGGGCGTAGCTCTCGATCTGCCCCAGATGGCCGAGCGAGTTGGCCCGCAGTACGAAGCCGCCAAATACGAAGATCTGTCCGGGGAGGAAAACCTCACCCTGGATTGCATCGTTGCCGATGATCGAAGGAGCCATCTAGCCTTACGGTGACGGCATAGTGGAACTCTCAATGAAAGCACTAATGTCAGTGTCAAAACCGGCGGATCTCGGGTAGGGGGTCCCGAACTGTGCGTCTAAGGCGGATGGTAATAGGAGGCGGGGGACACAATGTTTACCCAGGTTCGGGCCCTCTCGATGGAGGTAATACCCTACTTCCTGCTTGATTGATCTTGATGATATGAGTATTACAAGAGTTGATCTACCACGAGATCGTAGAGGCTAAACCCTAGAAGCTAGCCTATGGTATGATTATTGTTGTCCTACGGACTAAACCCTCCGGTTTATATAGACACCGGAGGGGGCTAGGGTTACACAGAGTCGGTTACAAGGGAGGAGATCTACATATCTGTATTGCCAAGCTTGCCTTCCATGCCAAGGAGAGTCCCATCCGGACACGGGACGAAGTCTTCAATCTTGTATCTTCATAGTCCAACAGTCCGGCTAAAGTATATAGTCCGGTTGTCCGAGGACCCCCTAATCCAGGACTCCCTCAGTTCCCAAACAGAAAATAAAGTTTATTCCTTTTTCCACCATACTTTCACATTCCACGGCTAACCGAATCCACGGGTGCCGTCCATACCAACACTTTCCAAGGAATTTATTATTTGATAACATAAAGTAAATTCATTTTCCATTTTGGGACTGGGCATCCCTTATACCTTTGTCGTACTCTCGTGCAATGAAGGGTGAATAAACACTCATCTTGAGAATAACACATCTAACATGGAAAAATATCAGCCACCCCCTACCGTTTCATGAGCGGTATGAGCACACAAAAGATATATTTATTTTGAAGATTAGATATGGCACATACAAATTTGCTTAGAACAGCACGGAAATACCGCATATAGGTAGGTATAGTGGACTCAGATGGAAAAATTGGGTTTAAGGATTTTGGATGCACAAGTAGTAATCATACTTAGTACAAGTGAAGGCTAGCAAAATATTGAAAAGCATCCAACCAAGAAACAAAAAATCCCATAAGCGAGCAATAAGCATAACTAACATCGAATAATGCACCACAAGTAGGATGTAATTTCATTGCATAACTATTGAATTTCGTGCTTGCATTGGGAATCACAAATCTTAATATCAATATTCTTACTAAACCACAATTACTCATCAACATGACTCACATATTATATCCTCATACCTCAAAACTATTACAAAGAATAAAGTTTATTTTGTCCAGTGATCTTCATGAAAGCTTTTATTATATCCCTCTTGAATAGCTATCACTTTGGGACTAATTTCATATGTTGCTTTTGATAGCTCAAACAAATCTAAGTGAAGAACACGAGCGTAAAAAATTTCTTCTCTCAAAATAATTTAAGTGAAGCATGAGAGAATTTCTTCAAAAATTTACTAACTGTCAAATAAATCTAAGTGAAGCATGAGAGCATTTCTTCAAAAATAATAAAGCACACCGTGCTCAAAAAGATATAAGTGAAGCACTAGAGCCACTCTAGAGCTCAAATTTTTTAAGTGAAGCACATAGAGCAATTCTAGCAAATCATAGCATAATTTTGACTCTCTCAAATAGGTGTGTTCATCAAGGATACTTGACTTAAACCAAAAAGCAAAACAAGCAAATACTCATATAATACAAGACGCTCCAAGCTAAACTCATGATATGTGACGAATAAAAATATAGCTCCAAGTAAAATACCGATGGTCGTTAGAAGAAAGAGGGCGTGCCACTCGGGGAAATCCCCAAGCTTAGTTGCTTGTTCCTCTTTGGATAATAACTTAGGGTGCCATGGGCATTGATACGTCTCCAACGTATCTATAATTTTTTATTGTTCCATGTTGTTTTGTTATCAATCTTGGATGTTTTATAATCATTTTATAGTCATTTTATATCATTTTCTGGTACTGACCTATTGACATAGTGCCAAGTGCCAGTTGCTGTTTTTTTCCATGTTTTTTACATCGCAAGAAATCAATATCAGACTGAGTCCAAATGCCACGAAACTCCACAATGATTTTTTGTGGGCCAAAAGGAAGCAGATGGGCCCTAGTTGCACCTGGGGGAGTCTCGAGGAGGGGACAACCCACCAGGGCGCGCCAGGAGGCCCTGGCATGCCCTGGTGGGTTGTGCCCACCTCGGGTGTTCTGTTTACCGGACCGCCTCTTTGCTCTATAAATACCCCAAAAATACCAGAACCCTAAAAGCATCGACGAAGTATTCATCCAGCCGCCGCAGAGTCCAGAACCACCAGATCCAATCTAGACACCATCTCGGATGGGGTTCACCACCTCCATTGGTGCCTCTCTAATGATGCGTGAGTATTTCTTTGTAGACCTTTGGGTTCGTAGTTAGTAGCCAGATGGCTCTCTCTCTCGCGCGCGCTGAATTCCCAATACAATGGTCCCTTGGAGATCCATATGATGTGACTCTTTTGCGGTGTGTTTGGGGATCTGATGAACTTCGAGTTTATGATCAGTTATATCTTTTTATATCCATGAAAGTTATTTGAGTGTCTTTGATCTCTTATATGCATGATCTCTTATAGCCTCGTATTTCTTCTCCGATATTTGGCTTTTGTTTGGCCAACTTGATCTATTTAACTTGCAATGGGAAGAGGTGCCCGGTAGTGGGTTCGATCTTACAGTGCTTAATCCCAGTGACAGAAAGGGAACCGACACGTATGTATCGTTGCTACTAAGGATAAAAAGATGGGATCCCTATATGCCGCAATAGATAACGGATCTTGTCTACATCATGTCATCGTTCTTATTGCATTACTCCGTTTTTCCATGAACTTAATACACTAGATGCATGCTGGGTAGCGGTCGACGTGTGGAGTAATAGTAGTAGATGCAGGCAGGAGTCGGTCTACTAATCTTGGGCGTGATGCCTATGTAATGATCATTGCCTGGATATCGTCATGATTATTTGAAGTTCTATCAATTGCCCAACAGTAATTCGTTTACCCACCATTTGCTAATTTTGTCGAGAGAAGCCACTAGTGAAACCTACGGCCCCCGGGTCTTCTTTCTCATACATTTGCTTCGCGGTCTATTTTATTTGCTCTTTTTATTCAGATCTATTAAACCAAAAATCCAAAAATACTTTGCTGAACTTTATTTTATTTGCGATTTATTTATTCAATCTATTACAACTTTCTCCCGTCAACACACAATTTCTGGCGCCGTACCCCGAAAGGGATTGACAACCCCTTTAACACGTCGGGTTGCGAGGTGTTGTTATTTGTGTGCAGGGGCTGTCTACGTTGTGTTTCTTGGTTCTCCTACTGGTTCAATAACCTTGGTTTCATATGTGAGGGAAATACCTACCACCGCTATGCTGCATCATCCCTTCCTCTTTGGGGAAATACCGACGTAGCTTCAAGCGACATCAAAAGGAATTTCTGGCGCCATTGCCGGGGAGGATCTTCAACATATACCAGGTTCCTAATCACAAATCTCATCTCCTTGCAATTTACATTATTTGCCATTTGCCTCTCGTTTTCCTCTCCCCCACTTCACAAAAAATTGCCGTTTTATTCGCCTCTCTTTTTCCATTCGTCGTTTTCTTACCGGATCTGTTTTTGAGTGCAATCTTGTTGTGTGGACATCATGACTCAAGAGAACACCAAGTTATGTGATTTCTCAAACAACAATGATTTTATTGGCACTCCACTTGCTCCTCCCGCCACTAGTGCGGAGACTTGTGATATTAATACTGCTTTGCTGAATCTTGTTATGAAAGACCAATTTTTCGGTACTCCTAATGAGGATGTCGCATGCCATCTTAATACCTTCGTGGAATTATGTGATATGCAAAATAAAAAGATGTGGACAATGATGTGGTCAAGATTAAATTATTTCCATTTTCTTTGCGTGATTCTGCAAAAATTTGGTTCTCTTCTTTGCCTCGCAATAGTATCGATTCTTGGAATAAGTGCAAAGATGCTTTTATCATTAAGTATTTTCCTCCCGCAAAAAATATTTCCCTTAGAACCCAGATCATGAATTTCAAGCAACTTGAACATGAGCATGTTGCACAATTTTGGGGAAGGATGAAAATGATGCTAAGGAATTGCCCAACTCATGGGTTAAATCTTTGGATGATCATACAAATTTTTTATGCGGGATTGAATTTTGTTTCTCGTAATCTTTTAGATTCCGCCGCGGATGGTACTTTTATGGAAATTACTTTGGGTGAAGCCACCAAATTGCTTGATAATATCATGGCAAATTATTCACAATGGCATACCCAAAGAGCTCCTACTAGTAAAAAAGTTAATTCGGTTGAAGAAATTTCTTCTTTGAGTGATAAAGTTGATGCTCTTATGAAATTGGTTGCTAGTAAAAGTGCTCCTATTGATTTAATTATATTCCTTTGTCTTCTTTGATTGAGCAAAATAGTGATGTTGTTGATGTGAATTTTATCTCTCGAAATAATTTCAAGAACAATGTTTATAGAGGTAATTTTAATCCTAGGCCCTTTCCTAGTAATTCCTCTAATAATTATGGTAATTCCTATGGAAATAAATCTTACAATAATAATAGGAACACCTCTGATAGTGATAATAATATTAAAGAATTTATCAACACACAAAAAGTTTTCAACACTTCCATAGAAGAAAAGCTGAATAAGATTGATGATTTGTCTAGAAGTGTTGATAGAATTGCTCATGATGTGGAAAATCTCAAGATGAAATTTTTTGTGCCTAAGGTTGATGAATCAATTAAAGCTCTTTATGTTTCTATGGATGAAAGTAAGAAAAGAACCGCTATGCTTAGAGCTAAAAGAGAATTTTTAGAGAAAACTTTTTCTAGTGATTATTCTTGCAAAAGTGATGAAGATCTTAAAATGATTGGTGGTTATTCTATTGATTCCTTGTTTAGTAAAGTTAAGAATTAAAGGGATTGGAGAAGAGTCAACTTTAGGTAGAAGGCGTCCCAATATTTCGGAGGGTGAAAATCTTGTTGAGAAAATTGATAAAAGTGGGTTTGGAGAGGTCAAAACTTTAGCTAGTGATGCACCCACTCTTTTGGATTACAAAGACTTTAATTATGATAGTTGCTCTTTGATTGATTGTATTTCTTTGTTGCAATCCATGATAAATTCACCCCATGCTTATGAACAAAACAAAGCTTTTACTAAACATATTGTTGATGCTATGATGAAAGCTTTGGAAGAAAATTTGGAATTGGAAGTTTCAATTCCTAGAAAATTGCATGATGAATGGGAACCTACTATCAAAGTCAAGATTTAAAATTATGAGTGTTTTGCTTTGTGTGAATTGGGTGCTAGTGTTTCTACAATTCCGAAATCTTTATGTGATGTGCTTGGTCTTACCAATCTTGAAGAATGCTCTTTGAATTTGCACTTGGCGGATTCTACTATTAAAAAGCCTATGGGAAGAATTAATGATGTTCTTATTCTTGCAAATAGGAACTATGTGCCCATAGATTTTATTGTTCTTGATATTGATTGCAATCTGTCTGGTCCAATTATTCTTGGTAGACCGTTTTTACGCACTATTGGTGTCGTGATTGATATGAAAGAAGGCAATATCAAGTTACAATTTCCTTTGAGGAAGGGTATGGAACACTTTCCTAGAACAAGAATTGAGCCACCTATGAATCAATCATGAGGGCATCTTATGGATCTCAAACCAAAGATGACAAAACTTAGATCCTTACCTTATGCCTACCTAAGGGCGTAAAACTATAGCGCTTGTTGGGAGGCAACCCAATGAATAAAATTTATTTTTTCTTTTTGCTTGCTGTTCTTGAGTTTTTACACAATTATGCTACTGGTATGATTGTGCTTTTTATGTTTTACTTAGTGTTTGTGCCAAGTAAAGCCTATAGGATCTTCTTGGGTGGTAGTTGTTTAATCTTGCTGGAAAAGACAGAAACTTTGTGCTCACGAAAATAATTGTTAAAAATCACCAGAACATGATAAAATGCCAATTATTTTTGCAGAAGATTATATAAAAATTACCCAGGTCGTCCTATTTTGGTAGAATTTTCTGAGTTACATAAGTATTTGCAAAAGTTAGATTACTATAGACTGTGGGTTGTGCCCACCTCGGGTGCCCCCCGGACCACCTCTTTGTTCTATAAATACCCAAAAAATACCAAAACCCTAAAAGCGTCGACGAAATATTCATCCAGCCGCTGCAGAGTCCAGAACCACCAGATCCAATCTAGACACCATCTCGGATGGGGTTCACCACCTCCATTGGTGCCTCTCCGATGATGCGTGAGTAGTTCTTTGTAGACCTTCGGGTCCGTAGTTAGTAGCTAGATGGCTCTCTCTCTCTCTCTCTCTCTCTCTCTCTCTCTCGCTGAATTCTCAATACAGTGGTCTCTTGGAGATCCATATGATGTGACTCTTTTGTGGTGTGTTTGTTGGGATCTGATGAACTTCGAGTTTATGATCAGTTATATCTTTTTATATCCATGAAAGTTATTTGAGGTTCTTTGATCTCTTATATGCATGATCTCTTATAGCCTTGTATTTCTTCTCTGATATTTGGGTTTTGTTTGGCCAACTTGATCTATTTATCGTGCAATGGGAAGAGGTGCCTGGTAGTGGGTTCGATCTTACGGTGCTTGATCCCAGTGACAGAAAGGGAACCGACACGTATGTATCGTTGCTACTAAGGATAAAAAGATGGGATCCCTATCTGCCGCAATAGATAACGGATCTTGTCTACATCATGTCATCGTTCTTATTGCATTACTCCGTTTTTCCATGAACTTAATACACTAGATGCATGCTGGATAGCGGTCGATGTGTGGAGTAATAGTAGTAGATGCAGGCAGGAGTCGGTCTACTAATCTTGGACGTGATGCCTATGTAATGATCAGTGCCTGGATATCATCATGATTATTTGAAGTTCTATCAATTGCCCAATAGTAATTTGTTTACCCACCGTTTACTCTTTTCTCGAGAGAAGCCACTAGTGAAACCTATGGCCCCCGGGACTTCTTTCTCATATATTTGCTTCGCGATCTATTTTATTTGCTCTTTTTAGTCAGATCTATTAAACCAAAAATCCAAAAATACTTTGTTGCACTTTATTTATTCAATCTATTACAACTTTCTCCCGTCAACACGCAATTTCTGGCGCCGTACCCTGAAAGGGATTGACAACCCCTTTAACACGCCGGGTTGCGAGGTGTTGTTATTTGTGTGCAGGGGCTGTTTACGTTGTGTTGCTTGGTTCTCCTACTGGTTCGATAACCTTGATTTCATATCTGAGGGAAATACCTACCACCGATGTGCTGCATCATCCCTTCCTCTTTGGGGAAATACTGACGTAGCTTCAAGCAACATCAGGCATCCCCAAGCTTAGGCTCTTCTTACTGCTTATTCCCTCACCCATCGTGATCTCACCCAAAACTTGAAAACTCCAATCACACAAAACTCAACAAGACCTTCGTGAGATCCGTTAGTATAACAAAGCAAATTACTACTCTAAGTAATGTTGAAAACCCATTCATATTTTATTTTTGCATTATATCTACCGTATTCCAACTTTACCATGGCTTATACCCTCCAATACAAACCATAGATTCATCAAAATAAGCACACAACGCAAACAAAACAGAATCTGTCAAAAATAGAACAGTCTGTAGAAATCTGAAAACTTTGAATACTTGTGTAACTCCAAAAATTCTGAAAAAATAGGACATCGTAGGAAATTTGTATATCAACCTTGTGTAAAAAATTCAGAACTTTATTGCTCTTTTGTAAATTTTAAAAAATTATGTGACTGGCGCACAAAGTTTCTGTTTTCCAACAAGATCAAAGCAACTATCACCCAACATGATCCCAAAGGCTTTGCTTGGCACAAACACTAATTAAAACATAAAAAACATAATCATAAAAGTAGCATAATTGTGCAAACACTCAAGAACAGAAAGAAAAAGACAAAAATAAATTTTATTCATTGGGTTGCCTCCCAACAAGTGTTATCATTTTATGCCCCTAGCTAGGCATAACGCATATATCTAAGTGTTGTCATCTTTATTCCTAGATCCATAAGATGCCCTCATGATTGATTAATATGGTGGCTTGATTCTTTTTCTAGAGAAGTGTTCCATTCCCTTTCTTAGTGGAAATTGAAATTTAATATTGCATTCTTTCATATCAATCACATCTCTAATAGTACGTAAGAACGGTCTACCAAGTATAATTGGACAAGAAGGGTTGCAATCTATATCAAGAACAATAAAATCAATGGGCAGATAATTCCTATTTGCAAGAATAAGAACATCATTAATTCTTCCCATAGGATTTTTAATAGTAGAATCCGCCAAGTGCAAATTTAAAGAACATTCTTCAATATCGGTAAGACCAAGCACATCACATAAAGATTTCGGAATTGCGGAAACACTAGCACCCAAATCACATAAAGCAAAACACTCATAGTTTTTAATCTTGACTTTGATAGTAGGTTCCCATTCATCATGTAATTTTCTAGGAACTGAGATCTCTAATTCCTATTTTTCTTCCAAAGCTTTCATCATGGCATCCACGATATGCTTAGTAAAAGCTTTATTTTGTTCATAAGAATGCGGTGAATTTATCATGGATTGCAACAAAGAAATACAACCAATCTAAGAACAATTATCATAGTTAAAGTCTTTGTAATCCAAAAGAGTGGGCACATCACTAGTTAAAGTCTTGACCTCTCCAAACCCACTTTTATCAATTTTCTTATCAAGATTTCACCCTCCGAATTATCGGGATGCCTTCTAGCTAAAGTTGACTCTTCTTCAATCCCTTTATAATCAATCTTAATTTTACTAAACAAGGAATCAATAGAAGAAACACCAATCATTTTAAGATCTTCATCATTTTTATGAAAGCAATCGCTAGTAAACGCCTTCTCTAAAATTCTCTCTTAGCTCTAAGCATAGCGGTTCTTTTCTTACTTTCATCCATAGAAACATATAAAGCTTTAATTGATTCCTCAACCTTAGGCACAAAAATTTTCAACTTGAGATTTTCTACTTTGTGAGAAATTCTATCAATGCTTCTAGACATATCATCAATCTTATTCAACTTTTCTTCTATCGTAGTATTAAAATTCTTTTGAGCATTGATAAATTCTTTTATATTATTCCCCAGATCAGAGGTGTTCCTATTATTATAAGAAGGATTACCATAGGAATTACCATAATTATTAGAGGAATTTCTCGGAAAAGGTCTAGGATTAAAATTACCTCTATAAGCATTGTTATTGAAATTGCTTCGCGAGACTTCACATCTATGGAATCACTATTTTGCTCAATCAAAGTAGACAAAGGCACATCATTAAGATAAATAGGAGCACTTTTATTAGCAACCAATTTCATAAGAGCATCAACTTTTTCACTCAACGTACTAATGTCTTCAACAGAATAATTTTCTTACTAGTAGGTGCTCTTTTGTTATGCCATTGTGAATACTTTGCCATAATATTTTCTAGCAATTTAGTAGCTTCACCCAAAGTAATTTCCATAAAAGTACCACCCGCGGCGGAATCTAAAAGATTTCTAGAAAAAAATTCAATCCCACATAATTTTTTTGCATGATCATCCAAAGATTTAAACCATGTGTAGGACAATTTCTTAACATCAATTTAATTCTTTCCCAAGATTGCGCAACATGTTCATGCACAAGTTGCTTAAAGTTCATGATTTGAGTCCTAAGGGAAATACTTTTCGCGGGCAAAAAATACTTAGTAATAAAAGCAGCCCTGCACTTGTCCCAAGAATCGATACTATTGCGAGGCAAAGAAGAAAACCAATTTTTTGCACGATCTCGCAAAGAAAACGGGAATAATTTCAACTTCACAATATCATTGTCCACATCTTTTTCTTTTGCATATCGCATAATTCTATCAATTTGTTAAGATGGGATGCGGCACCCTCATTAGGAGTACCAGGAAATCTGATCTTTCATAACAAGTTTCAACAAAGCGGCATTAATATCATAAGATTCTGCACTAGTGGCGGGAGGAGCAATCGGAGTGCTAATAAAATAATTATTATTGGTATTGGAAAAATCACACAACTTGTTGTTCTCTTGAGTCATCGTGACTACGCAAACAAGACTGCACACAAAAACAGATCTGACGAGAAAACGGCGAACGAAAAAGAGGGCGAATAAAACGGAAATTTTTTGTGAAGTGGGGGAGATGAAAATGAGAGGCAAATGGCAAATAATGTAAATTGCAAGGAGATGTGATTTGTGATTAGGAACCTGATAGATGCTGATGATGTCTCTCCGGCAACGGTGCCAGAAATTGGCGAGTTGTCGGGAGACTATCTTGACTTTATCCTCCCCGGCAACGGCGCCCGAAATTCCTTTTGATGCGGCTTGAACTACGTCGGTATTTCCCCAAAGAGGAAGGGATGATGCAGCACAGCTATGGTAGGTATTTCCCTCAGTGATGCGACCAATCTTATCGAACCAGTAGGAGAACCACGCAACACTATGTAAACGGTACCTGCACATAAAGAACATATACTTGCAACCCGCCGTGTAAGAGGGGTTGCCAATCCCTCCCGGGTAAAAAGATAGATAAATTTGTAGTAGATTAGATAAATAGATATCGCGGAAACGCAAAATAAAATAAATAATAAATAATTGCAGCAAGGTATTTTTGGATTAATAGATCCGGAAATAAAAGAAAATAAAAATATATCTTGAAGGCAAATATGATAAAGAAGAGACCCGGGGGCCGTAGATTTCACTAGTGGCTTCTCTCGAGAAAAAATAGCATACGGTGGGTGAACAAATTACTGTTGGGCAATTGATAGAACTTCAAATAATTATGACGATATCCAGGCAATGCTCATTATATCACGTCCAAGATTAGTAGACCGAATCCTGCCTGCATCTACTACTATTACTCCACACATCGAACGCTATCTAGCATGCATCTAGTGTATTAAGTTCATGAAAAAACGGAGTAATGCAATAAGAACGATGACATGACGTAGAAAAGATCTATTCATGTAGGAATAGACCCCATCTTGTTATCATTAATAGCAACGATACATACGTCATGTCCCCTTCTATCACTGGGATTGAGCACCATAAGATCAAACCCATCACAAAGCACCTCTTCCCATGGCAAGAAAAATCGATCTAGTTGGCCTAAATAAACCAAAGATTTGAAGAAGAAATACGAGGCTATAAGTAATCATGCATATAAGTGATCAAAACTCAAATAACTTTCATGGATAAAATAGATCTGATCATAAACTCAAAGTTCATCGGATCCCAACAAACACACCGCAAAAAGAGTTACATCAAATAGATCTCCAAGAGACCATTTTATTAAAAAATAAAAGAGAGAGAGGAAGCCATCTGGCTACTAACTACGAGCACGTAGGTCTACAATGAACTACTCACGCATCATCGGAGAGGCACCAATGAGGATGATTAACCCCTCCGTGATGGTGTCTAGATTGGATCTGTGGTTTCTGGAACTTGCGGCGGCTGGAATTGTGTTTCGTCGACTCCCCTAGGGTTTTTGGATTTGCGGGGTATTTATAGAGCAAAGAGGCGGTGATGGAGGCCACTGAGGTGGGCACAACCCACCAGGGCGCGGCTGGGCCTCCAGGTGGGTTGTGCCCCCCTCGGAGAACCCCTCTGGTACTTCTTTGGCCCATCTAGTGTCTTCTGGTCCAGAAAAAATCTCCAAAAAGTTTCGTTGCGTTTGGACTCCGTTTGGTATTGATTTTCTGCAAAGTAAAAAAACAAGCAAAAAACAGCAACTCGCACTAGGCACTATGTCAATAGGTTAGTCCCAATAAATGATATAAAGTTGCAATAAAATGATTGTAAAACATCCCAGATTGATAATATAATAGCATGGAACAACAAAAAATTAAAGATACGTTGGAGACGTATCACACTAGGCACTGGATCGATAGGTTAGTCCAATAAATCATATAAATTGTTGCAAAAAGTATGTAAAAGTTGTATATGTTGGCATGGAACAATAAAAAATTATAGATACGACGGAGACGTATCATGCAGCAAGGTAGCCCAATCCTTTTTGTAGCAAAGGACAGGCCAAAACAATCTCTTTCAATAAGCAAAGCGTTCTTGAGGACACACGGGAATTTCATCTAGTCACTTTCATCTCATTGGTTTGATTCACGTTCGCTACTTTGATAACTTTATATGTGGGTGGACCGGTGCTTGGGTGTTGTTCTTACTTGAACAAGCCCCCCACTTATTATTAAACCCCTCGCAAGCATCCGCAACTATGAAAGAAGAATTAGTATATCAATCTAACCATAGCATTAAACATATGGATCCAAATCAGTCCCTTATGGGATAGCGCATAAACTAGGGTTTAAGCTTCTGTCACTCTAGCAGCCCATCATCTAATAACTACTCCACAATACATTCCCTTAGGCCCAAAGATGGTGAAGTGTCATGTAGGCGACGTTCACATAACACGACTAAGGGAATCAGAACATATATACCATCAAAATATCGAACGAATATCAAATTCACATGATTACTTGCAACATGACTCCCCCCTTGGCCTCAAGAACAAGGGAAACTACTCACAAATAATACTCATGTTGAAGATCAGAGGGATATTAAATAGCATAATAGATCTGAACATATAATCTTCCACCAAATAAACCATCTAGCATCAACTACAAGATGTAATCAGCACTACTAGTCACCCACAGGTACCAATCTGAGGTTCCGCTACAAAGATTGAACACAAGAGATGAACTAGGGTTTGAGATGAGATGGTGCTGTTGAAGATGTTGATGAAGATTGGCCTCCCAAAGATGATAGGGTTGTTGGTGATGATGATGGCTTCGATTTCCCCCTCCCGGAGGGAAGTTCCCCCGGCGGAATCGCTTCGCTGGAGGGCAAAAGTGCTCCTGCCCAAGTTCCGCCTGAAGACGGCGGCGCTCCGTCCCGAAAGTCCTCTTCTTATTTTTTTCTAGGTCAAAAGACCTTATGTACCAGAAGATGGGCACCAGAGGTGGGCCAAGGCCCCCACTACACACCAGGACGCGCCAGGGGGGCTGGCGTACCATGGTGCCCCCATCTGGTAGTTCCTTTATCCAATATTTATTATAAATTCCAAAATAATTATCCGTAAAATTTTAGCTCATTTGGAGATGTGCAGAATAGGTATCTCTGACATAGCTTTTTCAGGTCCAGAATTTCAGCTGCCGATATTCTCCCTCTTTTGTGTAAACCTTGCATATTATGATAGAAAAGGCATTAGAATTGCTCCACAAAGTGTTATATTGCATAAAAACACTATAAATAACAGTAGGAAAACATGATGCAAAATGGATGTATCAACGAGGAGGTCACGCCCCTGCGCCACGACCACGAAGAAGCCGACACGTCCGCGGACGCTGCCGACGGCGAGGAAGAGTAGTGCACAGTAGGTCACCGCCGCTCGTGTCCTAGGAAGGTCACCGCTCCTCCCCTCCCGTCGATGCCAAGCTTGGTGGTCTGAGCATCTTCGACCTATTAGTCGCTTGGCGACCACGTCGAGGTGGACAACTTTAGTTCCTGGGGCTCCGAAGGCGGAGCTAGAGAGCATCGAGGCGGAACTGGAGATGGTGAAGCTTCAGTTCTCGGGGCTGATGGCCGAAGACGGGGACCGGACGCCGGCGATCATTTAGATTAGGTATTAATTATACTCCAGAGCCCGCATAAGACCGCTTTGATGTATTTGTAATGAAATGCGTCATGTTTATATGAAACCAGTATGTTTATATGAAATCTGGTCATGTTTATATTAATTTTGGACTTGTGTGAATGAATTTCGTCCAGCTGGTTTAAGTTGTTGTGAAAATGTATGCGGCTACGATTGGATGGCATTCTCCCGCATCCGTGTCCACGGACTGGCCCCATGTCCGCGGATGGATGCGGGAGGAAATTTAGGGGTTGCCATTGGAGATGCCCTTAGAGCATCTCTAGCAGACCCCCTTATATCACGTCGAACTGCAAAAATAACCGCCAGTTTACAGTTTTGCGCGGAAAAACGGCCCGAAGAGACACCTTAAACACCCCCGACCCTTAATTTTTTTTAGGGGAGCGGTAAATTTCCCCTCCCCCACCTGCGAAAACACATGCCCCCCCCCCCCCCGCCTTGTCGGTGTCCTGTATAGTGGGAAAGCAGTTGGCGGGAGGGACATTTCAGCCCACGTGTGTTCCCTCCCCCCATTCC
Source organism: Triticum aestivum (assembly GCF_018294505.1). NCBI lineage: Eukaryota > Viridiplantae > Streptophyta > Magnoliopsida > Poales > Poaceae > Triticum > Triticum aestivum. Next base: position 509,551,653 of record NC_057799.1, read on the forward strand.
GCAGCCACCCGCCGTCGTCGCTGCCCGCCCGCCACCTTCGATTCCGGCCATATCCGCCGGTGGAAACACACTGCCAGGTCGCTGTAGGCCCGGGTACACCATGCCGCTTCACCGGCGCTACGGATTCGCCGTGCCCAGCCACCCCCAGGTCGCCGGCACCGCGAATATGTTCCACTGCAGCCCGCGCCAACCCTCAAAACACATTTTCAGCGGCCCTTATACTTACTTTAAAGGTTCGCATTATAAGGGGTCTGCTGGAGATGCTCTTAGAGGCGAGGAGTGGTAACAGTCTAGCCCTGCCCCACCCATCGCTGGTTGTGTCTCCTAGATCTTAAACTGATTCAAGAAATGAGTTTCGGATGTACGACGGACTGAGCGCTCGAAGAGTTTCGACGGGGAAAATATTGGATCTGGTCATGCTTCTCCTTAAGGCCTTGTTCGGTTCCATGACAAATGAGAGGGATTGACAGGTATTGGCCGGGTTTAGATCCCATCTAGTTCAAATTCTCCCCAAATCCCCTCCATTCCACTCCAATCCACTTGGGAAGTGGCTTAACCGAACAAGGCCTAAGTCGGGGGAGGTCAACACCTTCTCCGGCTGGTGTGGGCTGAATCAGCAAGAGTTTTTTGAAGCTGGCATCTCTCTTGGCTGATTAACTTGTTTGGTTCATGAACTGACTTGGATTCACGGAAAATTACCAAAGCTTGTTTCTTTTTAAGTGCTTTTCATTTGTTACTTTAGGAGTTCAGTGGTTTGTGATTGTCTTTTATACTCACAATGGACCTAAGATTTTATTGCTTTGACTCGTGTAGATCAGCAAGTGGATTAGCTGGGGGAGGAACCAATACGAAGTTGTGGGGCTCAAAGACATCAAGCATACCATGACCTCCTCAATGTGCAAGTTCACTGGTGGCGCCCTCGACAGGCCGTAGAACCATAATTTCTCTAGCCATGTCCATTGGCCGAGTTGCTCCAGCATTTTCACTGACAACACATTTGTAAGCAATCACTTCTATGTTTCTCTTGCCATCGCAGAACATCCTATTCAAGTAAGAGCACACTCTACTTGACCATCTTAATTTATACTTCGTCATAATTCGTGATGTGATAAGATATAGTAAATAAAAAATAAAAAAATATGTTTGGCTTGCAAATGTAGTGATTCAATGATTTTTGTGAGATATGAGATAATATTGCTTCAACATGTAGGATATTTTCATCTAGCGAATCCAATAATCATGGAGAAAGCTTTGTTTGTGCCACTCTAGTTTTATCCCACTTTGCTAATGCCACTCTAGAATTTGACCTTTCACTTTTGCCACTCTTAGCTTTTGACAATATATCACAATTGCCATTCCGTGGCAAAAGCAAAAAAAATAGAGTGACAATTGTGATACATTATCAAAAGCTTAGAGTGGCAAAAGTGAAATAAAAATTATTTGATTTTGCCATGGAATGGCACTTGCGATGCATTGTCAAAAGTTAAGAGTGACAAAAGTAAGATGTCAAATTCTAGAGTGGCGTAAGCAAAATGGGCAAAAACAAAGTTTTTCCATAATCATGTACGATATTCAGTTTAGTACAAGTGCAGGGTAGTTTCTTCTCACACTTAAGTCCCTCTTCCTGTATACAGCTGTATTTCTTCTAGCATAAATCACCGGCAATGTCCTTTTGTTGTTTTCACTCCATCATTCATGGATTTGTATGCACACATCTAAATGCTCCTTGTACAGAGAAATCAATCAATGTACCTGTAAGGTTTATAATGCAAATATTAGCACAATTGGCTTTGCGGTGAGATTAATCATTCTGAATTATCCCTTTGACTCCAATGAATTATCATTGCCAAGCCCATTGGCTTTGCAATTTGTTCTGTTTTAATTCAGTGTGACGTGCTTTTTTCATTTGTTGGTCAGTCCATTATTCGTGTCTCTTGCCAATGCTATGGCTATTGTTTTTATTTCTATTGGCATACACTGTGTGAAGAATAACGAGTTGCTTCAATGCCACTTTGTCATGGTGGATGAAGGGGTTGATGGTTATAGTGAGCTTGGCTTTTGAAACTGGACATGGTTGGTTTGATTTTCATTTTTGTGCATATGGCTCCTGGTTTGTAGGCTCAAATACTCTGTTCTTTTCACATCTAAAATGATGCCTAACTGTTTTTCCATGGTGTCCTTATCATATTTCTGTACGCGTGATTGTATAGCAACGGCGGATCACCAGCTATCACCATGGACGTGAAAGGATGTCCAATATTTAAGAGAACCTTGTGACTTACTGATACAATGTCTCCCTTGCTTTACTATGTGATAAACACGGTTTCCAGATTTTTCTTATGCATGGCCTGAATTTCTCATGCCGGTAGATTCGTTTCTAACTATTCGCAAAAATAGAAAGCTTCGTTTCTAACTGTTTATTTCTAGGGAGGTAGCTCCAATAGCTATTTGGAGTGAAAATGTTGAAACTTTTGATGCAGACATACTTATTGATTAGTTCTAGGGAATAATAGGTGAGGGCTGCCAATGTCATCTTAGATATATTGAAGGTTGTACATTTTTAGTTAGACTATTTGTAGGCATTTGTTATACAAATCATCATGTGGGATGGCAAGCAAATCATACAAATACCTTCACTCTACAAACTATGTCATCTTTTCCCGAGTAGATATTTCATCCAAGAGCTAAATAATTTTGGTACGAATTTTTACTGTGTTCTTCCCTAATGACAAAATTTGGTGTTTGCACCTTCATTTTCAAATAAACCTCTAATATCTAGAGTTGTTACTGGCGATAAAATTTGTCAGCGTAGCATGTAGCATGTTTTCGCTAGCTTGAAGTGAGTTATTGTAGAATTGTTCAGGTAGAATATTTTGCTGTTGAAAGTTAAAGACATCTTGGTTGCATATAATAGTCGACATTGTGTCCTCATTTACAACTAAAACGGTGCAGCAAAGCGCGCCTCTGCTTCTAGTCTTATACTCCCTCCGTTTCAAAATATAAGTCTTTTTAGACATTTCAAATGGACTACAACATACGGATGTATGTAGACATATTTTAGAGTGTAAATTCACTCATTTTGCTTCGTATGTAGTTATCTATTGGAATCTTTAGAAAGACTTATATTTTGGAACGGAGGAAGTATCAAGCATGCTACCCGCTTGCTCACCGGGGCGACGCACGAACATGGAGCGGGCCGTCCATTTTGAGCGTGAGCATCGGGCGATACCCCACCGTAGAGTCGCGCTCCCACATCTCAAATCTGAAGAGGTAGAGAAGAACAGCCGCAAATATCTTCATCTGCCTGTACGCGAACTCCTTCCCCAGACAGATCCGAGGCCCCGCCTATTTCAGACAACAGGACAAGCATACACGTCACGTGAATATGGATAACTCTGTCTGAGCCAGGTCGTCGTCTAGTCCAGTGATGATTTAGTTATGCGTCTCACCTGGAATGCCGTGAACTTGTATGGGCTCTCCGGGACGAACACGCCGTCGCCGTCGAGCCACCGCTCCGGCCTGAACTCCTCGGCGTCGTCGCCCCACAGGAACTTCATCCTGCCCATCGGGTACGGCTGGTAGTTCACCATGTCCCCTTTCCTCACGGCGTGGCCGTCCGGCAGCGTGTCATCCGAGAAGCAGTACTTGACATCCTACACCAACAAAACCATACTAATCGTGACGTCCCGGGCCACATAGTACACAAGGAAATTAATGCGCCAGGGATCGGGTCAACTAACGATGGGCACTGCCGGGTACAGCCGGAGGGTCTCCGTCAGCGCGGCGTGGAGGTACGGCATGTTGTTGATGGCCTCTTCTGTCAGGCACGCCGTGAGTTCGTGGACGCCGACGTCCCGGTCGCCGCCGGTGGTGGCCTCCCGCACCTCCCTCGCGATCTTGTCCTGGATGCGCTGGTTGCCGCACAGCACGTAGAGGAACCACGACAGCGTCCCAGCCGACGTGTCGCGGCCGGCGATCACGAAGTTCAGTATGATGTCCCGGAGATACTTGTTGTCGAAGCAGCCCGGGTCTTTCTCCCTCTCCAGCAGGAACCTCGACAGTATGTCCTCTTTCTTGGCCTGCCAAGTCAGGAAATGTCACGACGCCAGATTTGCTGCTGCCAGGCGGCGACGCAATTAATGTTTACAGGAGGAAAAAGCTTACAAATTCGTGTTCATCTCTGCCCATCTGCTCGATCTTCTTGTCGATGACGGCGTACACGAACTCGTTGATGGTGCGCACCGACCGCTTCATGGCCGCCTCCGACGAGACGTTGAGGAGCCTCTTGGCCTTCCATAGCGGGTCGAAGAACCGGTACAGCACCTGCTCGTTGGCGTCGTCGAACGCCCGGGCGAACGCCGCGCTCTCCTGGCTGGACTGGGACAGCCCGCCCAGGCTGGCCCCGAACCCGATCGTGAAGATCGAGTCCAGCGTCGACCGCATGAACAGGTCGTGCATGTCGACCCTCTCCCCGGCGGCGGCGGCGGCGGCCACGATGCCCGCTAGCTCGGCGGCCGTGTCGCGGAACACGCCGCTGCTGTACTCGCGGAGCACCCGGGTGGAGAACTCGAAGCTGGCGACCTTGCGCTGGTGCCGCCACATGGCGCCGTCGACGTTGAAGATGCCGTCGCCGAGGAGGTCCTCCAGCACGTCGTGGGTCATGGTCCCCTTGCCGTAGTTGGCGAAGTTGGTGCGGAGGATGTACTCGACGTTGGCGGGCTCCACGGTGTACACGTAGTTGCAGGTCGGGGTGAGCATCCGGAAGGTGCGGTACCTCTGCGAGAGCTCCGTCTGGTACTCGGCCAGGCGGCCGAAGTTGAAGAGCTGGTGGAGCATGGTGCCGGCCACGGGCGGGTAGTTCCGTCGCTTGCCGAGCAGGGCGCGGCGCGCCAGGTAGAGGGCCAGGAGGAGCAGCGACAGCGCCAGCAGCGTCGGCTGCTGGCTCAGCGGTGAGTCCATGGCCGTGAAACGCCGCTGGGTCACGGCGCGAGGACGGCGGGCGTGCTGGCGTGTGCCGTGTGGATTGTGGAGAATGAAGGCTTGGATGCGAGTGCGGTGCACATGAACGGGCAATAATATGGTGCCTGGTGTTCGTCTTCTCGTTTTCAACACACGTGGAGAAGACGCAGATCGTTGAGATGGGTTGGTCGACGTGCCGTTTGAGTTAACTAATGACGACAACGAACACAGATAATACAGTAAGAAAGTTTGAAACGAAAAGGAACAGCCAAAACCTCAGAAAAATCCAACAGTTGCGTTGTAAATTGTAAACCGCACATCATGATTCAGGACAAGCCAATTGGGTGCTTAAAATAGGCAGAAGTCAGATCTGAATAGGTCATCGCCTCGTTTCGTCTGCTTCCACTTCCGAGTAATCCAGTCACAGGGGAGTAACTTAGACCAGTAACATGCATATATTACAACGGGGAGTAACTTAGACTAGTAACATGCATAGGTCTGGTGTTATGTATCACTTCATTTATTAGATTGTAGACTCGTCTTATCTTGGTATATGTGATGTTACTCATACTATGAGTAAGGCTGGCCATAGTGGGGGTAACATAAGTAGTATCATGCACTTGGGACTCGCAAACATACTTAGACTGCTCACAGTGGAGAGTAACATAGAGTAGTAACTTGCCGTTGTTACTACTCTATGTTACTACCTCTATAGTGGGTAGTAACATATGAGTGGTATCATGAAAGAGTTCATTTATTAGGCTATAGACTCATTATGTCTTGAAATATGTGATGTTACAGTAACTAACTAAGTTACCACAAACCCCTTTCTCCTCATTAATTAGCTGCCACATAAGCAATCATGTATTGAAATGTGTGATGTTACTAGTCAAGTTACTCCCATTGTGACTAGTCTTATATGGCAGGCAATTAAACAAGAGAGAGATGGTTATAATAATATAGGTAGATACCATAACATAATAAATGTTATGCTACTATGTGTCATGCATGGCAATAAATGAAACCACCTACGATACCAATCTATGATACTCCCTCCTTTCCGGTTTATAAGGCTTATCTCAAAATCTTAGTTTTTCCATTTTATAAGGCTCAATTTGGTTGTTCCCCATCACAAGTTCAGATTCCAAAGCGCATTAAATCATTGCATGCAAGTATTAAGAGAAAATTGACCAATGCATGTACTGTAATACATTTGTAAACATAATTTTTTAAGGAAAACAAGAACATTAATTGGGTGCTTTTGCAAATTACAAGAAGTATTCCACCACTCACCATCTACCTTGGTTGGTGAGATTTTTAAATTGAGCCCTATAAACCGGAAAGGAGGGAGTACTATGCACTACTAGTACAATGCCCGTGCGTTGCTACGGGCTACAAAGGCATATATATAAATGAATCAAACAGATGATTAAGGCCGTCTCGAAGGTCGGATTTCATTTCTTCCTCATATATTTCGGTGTGTTCGAACATCAAACGGGCACGCAAAATGCACACCAAAATTCAACCATCTGAACAATCTTGACTTCTTCAAATCCAGACCATATGCGGAGGAGAAATGTGCTTCTCCGGACTATCCATCATTTTATCTCCAACACACGGTCCTAACACAAAAACTCAACCCACGACGCATCATTCCCTTTTTCTATTGAACCCACCCCTTCCCGCTCAGTTTCTCACCGTAGCGGGACATTTCTCGCTGGAGCCCTCTTCTTTAAAACCAGATGACGCCCACCTCACCTCGCCATGGCGCCCTCCCACCTTCACATTGTATATCCCCACCGACCACCAAGGAGGAGTCCCCCGCCAACCACCCACTCTCCGCCCTGATCCCCACCCCTTGTGTTCATGCTGATCCGCCACCGCCATCAAGGCAGATCCGATATATCCTGAGTCATTGCCATGTTGTAACATACAGTCGAATATCATGCATTACCGCGAAGTATACATGCGCCACCGTGTCCATTATTAACTCTTGAAGCGACCGAGCAATTCGTTTACCCTTCTATCCTAAAAGTTTCACCATGTTGCAACTGATATGCCACCGTGTTCGTTGTTTCTACATTTAACCATATGTGATCCTTGATATAGTCATTTCCTTCTTTGTTTCTTCATCTAAAAAATACGTGGATTTACAAACCTAAATTCCATAAGATCATAAGCTATACAATTAGCCAATAAAGATCACCCCATGTGACAATTATATTATTGCTCTCCATGGAGTTCTAATAGCACAGATTATTTCAATTCTTGATGAAGAAAGAAACCACACGCTTTTAATGAACAACTCTTGTTGAATCATTGGGGGTGAAATTTTTTCTGTATTTCAACTAAAGGAAACCACTATATACTTTAGAAAAAAATACATGCCAGTATATTGGTAAGCATAATGATTGTTAATTCCCCAGCAGTAGAACATCATGTGCTATCTCTTTGGCATCCCAAAATAATAGTGAGAATGTGGCCGACCATCGAGTAGCACCATGTACTTGTTCCTCGATGTGCCTCTCCTAGCATCATCGCCTATTCTGTTGGAGACCTACTCCCTCATTCCTATGCTTAAGGCATAAATCTTCGCTCACGCCCCCCAAGGAGTAGCAGGGCATTACTTTGAGGCAACCACGCCAATCAAAATATATACCAACCCTAACAGATTAAAGTATCCAACAAAAATGACGCACTAACAGACGCTCTCACCTCATCCATACCCGCCGCTCACAAAACATACCATATGTATCCTTCAGGCAGAAGCAAACAGTAGCATAAGAAATTAAGCTCATCAAAATATGAATAAAATCCCACTTTCATAAGCGTGTAGAAGATGTGAAGCATGCACATCTGTGTCTTCTTTGAGAATCATGTCCAGCACCTGCCGGTATGGCAACAACATTGTCCCTGTTATCCTAAATTCACCATCAAAACCAAAACCAAAAACAAAAATCTCTTCAGGAGAAGTCACACAAAAAACCATAATCCCATCACCAGGAACTGATCAGCAAAAAATCAAACCTGGAAGTAGCAGCCGCTTTGTCCACGACCCACAGGCAGCGTCGCTCATCCGAAGAACCAAAAAGAATAAGAGAAGATGCAGCTCTACAAACCAGCTGCAGAGTTAAGTGATGTGAGGCCAAAAACATGTCCCAGCAATATAACTTCTGTTATTCATCAGCATGTTAAATCTAGCCCTCATCAAGATACTGAAATCATGTCTTCCTATCTTTCACTTAACATCGAAACCATTCTGAACATATCTGGTCTATACTGTAAATCTTAATGCACTTCACAAAATCAAGCAAATGAGAATAGTATGAATATCAGAAGGAGATCATTTGCAGGTTCATGTGGCGGCCAAAAACTGGTTCTTCCTGTAAGTAGAGTAATTCTTGTAAAACAGAAAATCTTCTAGTATTTAAAATCCTCGAACATAGAAATATGTTTTGGTGATATCTTGACAATCATTATTCTGAATTGCAGAAACTTAGTATCCTTGGAAAGATATCGATGAACTCTACAGCTTTCATGTAGGTGCCACAACCAAATTATGAACCCAATTATTCCTAGAATTTAAAATAAGCTTTTGATCTACTACTGAATATGTGGTCAACGGAGATCTATCCTTGCAGCAAAAAGGAATCAAACAGCCGCGAATCCAATGAAATAAGTCCTCTTCTCTTCTCTTCTCCTTTCCTCCTTGTACAACTCCTAATTTCCTACAGTCCATGCTTAATCCATGAACCAATCAGTCAGTAACAAAGTATACCTAATCGATCTGGTCTCATGCAGCTTTGTGTTTGCAATAAAGGAGTAGGCAGCATGCATGGGGTGAGATATAGTTCACCGGAATTTAACACTACATGGAAACTACGTTGAGCGCGAGAGTTTGTATCTAAAGTGTACCTGATGCCTTGAGCTCTAGAATAGATCTGCATAAATAAAGAGACACAAATGTCAGGCATAAACTGTGTTTGCAAAATGTAAACATACAGGCAGAGCCACAGAAGCCGGCTTCCAATTGATATATACTGAAGCCTCATAAGCCGACTTCCAATTGATATATACTGAAGCTGACTTTAGGTTCACGGACACGCTGGATAGGTTTAACTCCAGTACAAAAAAATGCAAACCGGATAAATGTCGATATTTTAAAAGAGCTTGTGTACTGTGCTGGATAGGTTTAGGTCCATCAAAATTTAAATACTCTCATATTGCTCTAGGTGTAATTTATTAGCATTCTATTTTGAAATTTGATGCATCTTCATTGAACCATTGATGAATATTTTCACCTAACATCAGGTCTATTTTGAAATAGCCATGAAGATTTTCATCACATGGTCACTCATGGACCATCTTTGCCTTCAGATATGTGGAGGGCTATAACAACAGGTGGGAAGATGAGCAGCTAATTATATAATGGCTGCTGAAAAACATGACAGTACCAAATCAAAAAGTGACACTCTGATAACTATATGATCCCAGCCGGTAAGATTGTACATGATGCCAGCCGGTAAGATTGTACATGACTTCGCGGGGCTCGGAGGGCGGAAGCCATGGCCGATTGTTCGCGTGTTTGCAGGAGTTTGTTGTGGTTTTCATCCGCGGAAGCGACGGGGAGGAAAAAAGGGACATGTATATGGCAGTAAGGGTTTTTATACTGCAACCATGGCGGCCTGACGAGACGAGCCCCGTGGAGGGCTCAGGAGGCTAGGAGTTCCACGTCCTCCTCGATGCTGCTAGCGAATTAGGTCGAGCCGGCAGTGTCAAACAGCTGGGCCACCCAAGTTGGTGCTCCAATCGCCGTCGGTGAGATGCATTTTCATACACCTGTCATCGTCGGCATGGCCCACAAGCAAGTTTGCTGACAATAACTGGATATTGTGGGAGCAACGTACATCTATCCCCTATAATTATTTACCTTTCTTGTAGACTATCTGAATCATCTATGCAGAAGCTACAAATGTTCGTGCAGGCTAGCCATCATCTTCATGAGTCGACTCCAAAAAGCATCCTAAAGCTAACAATTGGGTCGATCGCATAATACCTGAAATGTCATTACAAGAAATTCAGTGAACTTCAACTAAAAGCTCGACGGCAAGACAATTAGCTAAAGTAATTCACATGCAACATCCAAGGTAAATCGGTGGCCTCAAAAGTTGTTTTTCCTGTGTTATAACAAAATATGGCATTGGCACTTAAATATCTACATAAAAGTTCAGAAGTTGCTTTCCACGCTTATCATAAGAATCCTTTTTACAGGACTTCATAGGCCTTATCAAACTTAGTTCAAAAGCAAACAAATGAAGTGTCCAATTGTAGCTAGCTAGTAACCCTTTAAATCCCACAAAGGAAATAGGTACAACCATGAAATATTTCTTTCTTGACCATTTTTAAACAGCTTGGTTTATAACTGGAAACCATTGCGTGGGCAGCTGCTATTCCATCTCCTAAAGCATCGACTCTACAAATATAACACATTTTGTCACCGGAAACTCCTAAATCATAAGGTACAGGTGTGGAGCACACGACGCAATAGAGAAGAATAGAATGATGTACCTGAAACTTAAAAGCCACATTAAGGCATCATTCAGGGCCGGGCACTTTTCCGAAAGTAATGGAACTTGCTGTTCTACTTTCATATTCTAACCTTAAAAAATATCCTGAATATCCATGTAAAGGTGTTGGCACTTCGGGGAGTCCATTGTTGCAGAAGTGAAGCACTGCAACTACAGTTTCCCCCCATCATCTAATGTAATATATTTGATGTCCATTCGCTGAATTTCAGGATGTACGAAAATGAATTACTCTAAATGATCTTCAATGTCAAAAAAAGAGATAGTTAAGCATACGAGGAATACATCACTAAATATCTCTACTATTAAAGGGGGATTGAACGTCGTGATGGTTCGACCTCTTTCGATGGTTCAACCTCCTTCGATACCCCCACCAACCCTCATCCCCATGTACGATCCCTTCCTCGCTAGAAAAAAACAGCCGCAAATCACCCGGCCCCGCTCACAAAGCAGTGGGAAAAAAAGAAATAACCGCAACCCACGAACACACGTCGCTAATCCGGTACCCCATCCCCATCCCCCTCGCTCCCGATCCCATCTCTCCCCTGAGAAAACTCACCGCCGCCTGTGCTCGCCAATCGCCACCTACCCCACACACCTCTACCCGCAGCCGCTACCCTCCTCTTCCGCCGCATTGTCGCGTGGCCGCGGAAAACGCCTGTCTCTGTCGCTCGCCCTCGTCTCGGTCGCTTTCGCGCCGCCTTTACACCCGTCTCCGTCTCGCCGCCCACATCTCGGTCGCCGTCGCGCCACCTCTATATCCGACGCTCGTCTCCGTCTCGGTCATGTAGCTTTCGCGCCGCCTTTGTACCCGTCTCCGTCTCGCCGCCCTGATCTCAGTCGCCATGGCGCCGCCTCTATGTCCGACGCTATCTACCTTGCCTCTTCCCGGTCGCCGCCGTGCCGCCTCTCTACAGCAGCCGAGCGGGAAGGAGCGCGCGCGTGCGGGCAGGGGCTGGAGACTGATCTGCTGTGTATGCCAGCGGGAAGCACGGGAGGTGTGTGCCGTGCGGGCGGGTCCCTATGGAGAATGGCCTCGAGGCGGTGGACTGAACGACAGGAGTGAGCGGCTGGAGAGGCAGGGGACCAGCGAGTTGAAGCGAGCGGAAGGTAGCGGGACGACCATGTAGCTTTGGGATGTTGTTGCAAGAAAGCTGGCAAGCAGCGGCGTCCTACATGGTTTAAGGTTTGATGCTTGCTGCTCATGTAGATGAATATTTAATTATTTATATCACTGAATTTCTGATGACTTTTTATCAGAAGTTAGTTTAATTAATAATTAGGCACTACGTACTGCTTAAACTCTATTTCCTTTCAGCTGACTTAAATTACAAGATGTTGGGCATTTTCTTCCATGAAGCTACTCTTGAATTTGATATAATCTGCAGCCGTAATTTAAGAGCTGAAGAACAACATTGATTTTGCTATCTAACAAGTATGTATTGTTATTTTTCTACATTGATTTCGTTGGATGGTTTTCTTTATCATGCCTGTTAGCTTTTCATGCCATTTTGCATGCTAAATATTAAATGTGACAGCGAAGTAATAGTGGGCATTTGTTGTTATTTGTTAATGTTAATACTGGACAGAGCATGGTTCTGTTGTGGAAGAACCCTTATGTACAAAATTAGCTTGTTAGTCTTTTTAATGGGGCACACTTATATCGTTGTTTCTCAATTTCTCATCAAGCTGTTGATTGCATATGGTGATACTGGTGCAAAGGCTGCCCTAAAGGATGAGCATGTATTTGGATCAGTAAAATGTCACGTGTTGTATTTTTTCTCTTTTTTTTATCAAACTAGCCAGTTCCTATCTAACAAAAGAGGAAGAACAGCAATAGACATACACCGTTTTTATTTTACTAAAATGTCTGCCATCGAAGCATGTTAGAACTAAAAATATGTTTTGTTAACAATTTGTGCTTTACCCAAATTTATACTTTTTGTTCATGCCTTGCAGAGCATTTACCTTCTATAACAAATAATGGTCATCGAGTTCTTAGAGCAAAGTATATGCCGTGATTGCTATGCATCAAAATCATTTAGCTAGGGTTAAGGTTTCAGAAAAAAAAACTTTTTATTGACAATGAACCTGATCAAATGTAAGCACATAATGGAATATCTTTATGCAGAGGAATTATTTTTCCTGCTAGAGGGAATTATGGTCTTAGGGCTTAACATAATTGCTTATTGTGTAATTCTACAGATTGAAACGTAAGCTTGTAGATGCTTGAGCATGGGAGGCAGCATGGATTTCTCTATAAGGGTGTCAGACACCACCTTGAGGTGAGCACACACATTTACCAGCATTCTTATCTTCACCGTGGGACCAATTCTGATGCATGCCAATAGTAGAGAAAGGTGGGATCATGAGAGAATGGAGTGGGTAAGCATGTTGTGTGGTGAAGAGTTCGTGACTCCTTGCACTCATGAGAGAAAGGAGTGGGTAAGCATAGCGTGTACTTACTAAAGAGTCTGTGTCTCCATGGGGGTATATGGACAAAGTGTGTGCATATTCCTTGTAGATTTTCCAATGAATTTTTCCAAGATATTTTGCACAAGGCTACTGAATGTGAACATTCATGATTTAAAGTTTTATCTGGCTACTTTGAGATGCTCGGTGCCCTGTTTTCAGATAGCATAGCAGTTCAGAGGCAGGAAACTAGCCATAGCCATGTACTCAGATAGCATAGTGCTTCGGAGGTAGATAACTCCAAGATAAGGCTAGGTAGTATTTTTCTTTTGGGTGGGAGAAGGCTAGGTAGTGGTAGCTTTAATAGTAGAGATTAGTATCTTAATCCATTGCACAGTGTCAGGTTATTTGTTTCTTGATGACATAGAGGATGGATGTATAATTGAGGTATCACAATATTTATGGTGATCACAAATGTCTCTTGTAACACAGTGCATTGTATATGATTATGTCATCTGATCTGTTTTCTCTTGACATGGGTAATTGCACCGCCATCCTGATCTTTCAAAAAAAATATAGATCTATGATTGTGACTTGTGAGAGTAACCACACCATGAACGGAATAAAAGTGGCGTGACTAAAGTCAGTCAGACGGCAGAAACTTTATCCCTACGATAGCGGCAATGAATCTGGTCAACAATTATGATTGTGCTTCAGTTTATGCATTTTAACATTTTTAAATGCTTTTGGGAGCGTTTATATATGTTGGTTATTGATATGAAGAGTAAGAGTGCCAATAATTAGTTATGGTCTGACCATGTATCTAGGTAGCAATTATCTGAATGTAAGACAGTAACCTGAAGATGTGTTCTCGTTTTTTGCCTCGATCATATTTTATGCCTTTTTCCAATAGCAGCCATCTATAGGCTGATGTTTTATTTTGCTACCATTAGTTTGTATTTTTTTTTAATTACGTATCTGGTCAACCTAATAGATCATACATTAAGTGGTGCATCTTCATTCCAATCTGTTATGTAGCATGCTATTTTTCTTTTCACTGAAAAGTTTTACTGGCATCAAAATATTTCATTTGTGATCCTTTTCCTAATCGGACCAAATTATCTCAACAAATTGTACAATCTCCCTTTCCCTGGCTCGATTATTCATAAAAATATTTGTATGTTCCTAATTAGTATATTATGCTAGCGGTAGTTCATCCTTCCAGTTTAAGAAAAAATAAATTCCTATGGATTTACAAGTTTATTTGATAAACAAAATGTTAACTTTATTTACACGTACGTCTGGGAGATGGACTGTAGTGTTGAGAGTCTGAGCTGACGAGGATAGTGGAGTGCAACTGTTTATAGCTAAAAGGTGAAGCCTAGGTGGTGGTGTTGCCGCTCATCGTCGCCAAATGTCAATGGTGTGCCAATGTATTTCATCATTAACGTGTAACCATCACCTCACGAACTGTATATATTCATTATATATAAGCGTTGCTAATCGTTGTCAAGCAACATCCACGACGCCAAGAAATTCAGCGAATCAAGTAAAGTGAACCCAGAGAAGACAAGTGGGAGGAAGAATGATGTGCATACGGTGATAGGATAGGAATATCTAGGAAGTGATGATGGTGGAGATTTGGAGTGGAGATGGGTCGAGTGATGGATGGAGATAAGAGGTATGAAGACGAGATGAAGATGTGTGTTAGTGCGTGGCAGGAGGTAACACACCATGATTTGAGCTGGTGTATGCATGCATTGTGAAATGAAAATACCATTTAATTATAGATTTTATTTTTCCATTTGAATCAGTTAGAGAGTATGTTCTCTTGGACTAAATGGCGGGTGACACACATAGAAGAACAACAATAATATACATACACTGTTGAATTATCTTAACATTGTTCCGGTGTTGGGTCGTAGTCCATAAGAAGCACGTCTAAAATACAAGTAATATTTTGTGTCCGTGGCAACGCGCGGGCATTCAACTAGTAAAAGGAGTAATTGTACAATTAATTGGGAAAAACAATAGCAACAGAGAGCATATTTTGGGTCTGAGGTCAGGAAGCCAGGTATTTTTAATGGTTCAGTACAGACCATATTGTCAATCACCAATGCAAATCAAGCACGAGTATATTTATTTATAAGATAAGCACTTCCTTACAGGCCCAATGTTATTAGAAGTTAAGTAACTGGACAGGGCAAACATGATCCATTATACGAAGCTTTATGTTAGACGTAAATGCTCTTCATTCAACTTGCTACGAGAAAAATTCACAACCATGGAAACGCTCCATCCTTCATGTTAGATTAACCGAGGATTCCCATGAAACGCTTAATTTGCCTACCAATTAATCAACACCTTCCTCTGCCATGTTCCTAAGATGGTCTAAGCAGGACACATGCTTCAACTCCACCAATTCAGCATGCCCCCATTGTATGTTTTTTTCTCACCTCATCAGGTCATCTTATTTTCTCAATTGCACCAAGCAAACCAATTCAGTAGGCCCCAAAAGAAGAAGTCACGAAAAGATAAAAGGGAGTTAGAAATTTTACCTGCACAGACCAAGAGGCTCACCGGCCACCTTTGGTCGGACAAGCCTGGGTCACCCTCCATCCACGCTAGAACAGACCAAAAGGGAGTGAGAAGCAACCCTTATTCCTCCTTCATGCCATTCAAAGGGAACCATATCGATCAGCAAAGGGCCAATTAGTCAGCACTGAAATAGAATAAATATTCACCAGGCAATAAAACACGGAATTATCAGTTATGATGGTGGGTTTTGTAGCTTCACTAAACAAAGCATTGTGTTGGTATGCCTCTGACCTTATCTTTACAATAGAACATGTTCTAGAAAAATAATGTAATCTTCATGCAACTTCCTAATTGTGTATGAACTATTAAATTTTGCTAATAAAACGTGATACTCACTATTTAATTGTGTATGCAAAGCAGTTGATTTCAACCTTTTTGGGTGAAAAAATTCAATTCATGTGATTGGGCAGATAAACCTGTAGCAACGAGGGCCGGGGACTCAGGTATTAAGCAAGATGTTCTGCAGTACGAAGTAATTATTCAGTTACCATTTCTGTGAATGCATAGAAAATATGTTGCAGGTCAAACACGGGAACAAAGCATGATCGACCAAGGTCAAAACCGGCATCTGCCATGAAATGAATTAATCCATTTATGCAGTCAAATACAACTGTCAGTCAGTTAAGCGAAGCTACAGTCCATTCAAGCTGAAAAATAATAAAATTCGTAAGCCCCACTTCTTTGAGATTGGAAACTCTAATTGAGGGCAAGATCCAAATCACTTGATTAGAAACTACACGCATCACATCCCAATCCATATCTGCATCGAAATTGAGGTCAAACCTACTCTTTGCCACTTGAGAGATTGGTGGAGAGTAGAAGCAACCCAGCAGCGAATGGAAAATAGCAGCACCGAACAATGTGCTCGTCGCACATGATCACGAGCCCCCGGCGCCAATCAGCCGCCGCTCGGCCTCGGCATCGAGACGACAGGGGAGGGGGCCGAGGAATTCAGGGGATGGAAGGGGATTGCGGGAACCTACCCATCTTTAGGAGGGGGATGTGCGCCCTTCTACGCCGAGCGGCAGCAGTGAGGTGTCGTCGTGGAGGTGCGCCGTGCTCCTCACCGTCATCGGGGCCGACGTCTGCAACACAGGTGCCGCCTGTCCTCTAGGTTAGGACAGTGGGATCGAGGCAGGTGGGTAGGAACCGACATGACCAGGGCGTCGGTGCGAGGCGGCGGCGATCTGAGCGCCAGTGCAGCCGCCGGTGAGGGAGTACTGCAGGAAGGGGTCCTGGGCGTCCGGCCTATTATCCATGGTCGGACTGATGGGCTGTGAAGACATGAAGGCCAAAGACTCTACCCATATCCGGATAGGACTCTCCTTGACGATCATCTATGAAGATTCTTTCCTATGTAACCGACTCTGTGTAACCCTAGATCCCTCCGGTGTCTATATAAACCGGAGGGCGTAGTCCGGACAAGATATTCATTACCACAGTCATACAGGCTAAACTTCTAGGATTTAGCCATTACGATCTCGTGGTAGATCAACTCTTGTAATACTCATATTCATCAAGATCAATCAAGCAGGAAGTAGGGTATTACCTTCATAGGGAGGGCCCGAACCTGGGTAAACATCGTGTCCCCTGTCTCCTGCAACCATCGACCTTAGACGCACAGTTCGGGAACCCCTATCCGAGATCCGCCGGTTTTGACACCGACATTGGTGCTTTCATTAAGAGTTCCACTGTGCCGTCGGCGAAAAGTTCGATGGCCCCTTCAGTCGTCGATAGTGACGCTGTCCAAGGAGAAACCTTCCTCCCCGGACAGATCTTCGTATTCGGCGGCTTCGTACTGCGGGCCAACTCGCTTGGCCATCTGGAGCAGATCGATAGCTACGCCCCTGGCCATCAGGTCAGATTCGGAAGCTTGAACTACGTCGCGGACGTCCGCGGAGACCTGATCTTCGACGGATTCGAGACCGCATCGATCGCTCCCCCTCGCTCCGATGAACATGACTTAAATCTGTCATCGGATCACATCCAGGAGATGGTTCCTGTTGCTGCAACGGCCTTAGAACCGGAGCAGATCGTGCCATCCGAGGCCACAGAATCCGCGGCGTTGGAGCCGCACACAGGCTCGACACACTGCAATATTTGCGTCAACGAAACTCCGGACTCGTCTCCGGCTATAAGTTCCAGACCATGTACGCCTGCGGACACCGAGCTGGATCGGTTATCGATTTTTGAATTGAGCACCGCAGACATCTTCCAGCACTCACCTTTGGGTGATGTGCTAAACTCTTTAAAGAATTTGTCCTTGGAAAAGGACTCACAGCCGAACTATGTTCGGTTCGAGCTAGAGGCTGATGATGGGGAATTTTGCTTCCCACCCACCACCCACTTTATAGCCACTGTCGATGACCTAACCGACGTGCTTGATTATGGCTCCGAAGACATCGACGGTATGGACGATGATGCCGACAAGGAGCAAGGCCAAGACCCGCCATTCACTGGACGTTGGACGGCCACCTCTTCATACGATGTGTACATGGTTGACACACCTAAAAAAACTAGTGACAATGACAAAGAAGATCCAGTTGCGAATAAACCTTCTGAGACACAGTCCAAGCGCCGGCGCCCTAAACGCCGTTCTAAGCCTCGTGCTCAAAAGATGGCAACACTGGCACTGGAGAAAATAGTACTCCGGGCGACGCCGAAAACAACGAAGACCCTATTGGAGCTGCATCCGAACAGGAGGAACAAGACAACGGGCAAGTTAACCCTGATAAACAGGCCATGCCCAATGACCCGGATGACGATAGTTATCGTCCAGTCTCCGAGGATGAGGAGAGCCTCGGCAGCGAGGATTTCATTGTGCCTGAGGCACCCCTCGAGCAGGAGCGCTTCAAGCACCAGCTAATAGCTACTGCAAGAAGCCTGAAGAAAAAGCAGCAGCAGCTCCAAGCCGATCAAGACCTACTCATTGACAGATGGACCGATGTCCTGGCAGCCGAAGAATACGGCCTCAAGCGCCCAGCCAAGAGTTACCCAAAGCGCAGACTGCTACCTCAGTTCGATGAGGAGGCACCAGATCACATACCTCCCTCGCGTAATGCGGAACGACCACCACGCGGTCGGGATAGTGCGTCGGACCGACCACCCCACGGTCGAGATAAAACGGCAACTCAGGCCGAACAACAGCCTGCCCCACCGCCTCATAAAAACAGGGACAAAACAGCTCGGGGCCATACATACGACCTTCGGCAGGACCTGGACAGTAGAGCAGGACATACCAGATCAATCTACGGATCGCGGGGACGCTTCGCAACTCGGGATGACGGCTACCTATTCGGACGTGACAAACCCAGTCACGCCCGGGCCGATAACCGCAGACGGACTTCATTGGAGGTGCGCCGTGACGCGGCCCGATATAGAGGCGCCGCACACCCTCTCTGCTTCACAGATGAAGTACTGGATCACGAATTCCCTGAGGGGTTCAAGCCCGTCAATATAGAATCATACGACGAAACAACCGATCCCGCAGTGTGGATCGAAGATTTTATTCTCCACATTCATATGGCCAGAGGAGACGACCTCCACGCCATCAAATACCTCCCACTAAAATTAAAAGGGCCAGCTAGACACTGGCTAAATAGCCTGCCCGAAAATTCCATCGGCAGTTGGGAGGACTTGGAAGAAACTTTTCTTGACAACTTCCAAGGTACTTATGTCCGACACCGAACGCTGATGACTTAAGTCATATAGTTCAACAACCTGGAGAATCAGCCAGAAAATTCTGGACTAGGTTCCTAACCAAAAAGAACCAGATCGTTGACTGTTCGGATGCCGAAGCCCTAGCGGCCTTCAAACACAGCATCCGCGACGAATGGCTTGCCCGCCACCTCGGCCAAGAAAAGCCGAAGTCTATGGCAGCCCTCACGGCACTCATGACCCGCTTTTGCGCGGGTGAGGATAGTTGGCTGGCTCGTAGTACAAACACAGCCAACGAGGCAGGCCCCTCTGAGGCCAAAAACAACACCGGCAAGCTCCGGCGCAATAAACACAAACGCCGAAGTAATGGCGATAACACCGATGACACTACAGTTCACGCCGGATTCAGTGGCTCCAAGCCTGGCCAGCGAAAGAAACCCTATAAAGGGGACAGCGAGGGACCATCCAGCTTGGACCGCATCGATCGTCCGTGCCAGATATATGGCACCCCAGGCAAACAAGCCAATCATAACAACAGAGATTGTCGGGTTTTCAAGCAAGCCAGCAAGTCAAATACCGAGAGTAAGGAAACGGGATCGCAAAGCGAGGACGACAACGAAGAGCTCCGGCAGCCGAACACTGGGCGGCAGAAGAAATTTCCCCCTCAAGTCAAAACGGTGAACATGATATATGCTACACACATACCCAAAAGGGAGTGCAAGCGCGCACTCAGGGACGTCTACGCGGCAGAGCCAGTCGCCCTAAAATTCAATCTGTGGTCGTCATTTCCGATCACCTTTGATCGTCGAGACCATCCAACTAGTATCTGTTGGAAATATGCCCTAGAGGCAATAATAAAATGGTTATTATTGTATTTCCTTGTTCGTGATAATTGTCTATTGTTCATGCTATAATTGTATTAACTGGAAACCGTAATACATGTGTGAATACATAGACCACAACATGTCCCTAGTAAGCCTCTAGTTCACTAGCTCGTTGATCAATAGATGGTTATGGTTTCCTGACCATGGACATTGGATGTCATTGATAACGGGATCACATCATTAGGAGAATGATGTGATGGACAAGACCCAATCCTAAGCATAGCACAAGATCGTGTAGTTCGTTTGCTAAGAGCTTTTCTAATGTCAAGTATCATTTCCTTAGACCATGAGATTGTGCAACTCCCGGATACCGTAGGAATGCTTTGGGTGTACCAAACGTCACAACGTAACTGGGTGGCTATAAAGGTGCACTACAGGTATCTCCGAAAGTGTCTGTTGGGTTGGCACGAATCGAGACTGGGATTTGTCACTCTGTATGACGGAGAGGTATCTCTGGGCCCACTCGGTAATGCATCATCATAATGAGCTCAATGTGACTAATGAGTTAGCCACAGGATCATGCGTTACAGAACGAGTAAAGTGACTTGCCGGTAACGAGATTGAACGAGGTATTGGGATACCGACGATCGAATCTCGGGCAAGTAACATACCGATAGACAAAGGGAATTGTATACGGGATTGATTGAATCCCCGACATCGTGGTTCATCCGATGAGATCATCGTGGAACACGTGGGAGCCAGTATGGGTATCCAGATCCCGCTATTGGTTATTGGCCGGAGAGGTGTCTCGGTCATGTCTGCATGGTTCCCGAACCCGTAGGGTCTACACACTTAAGGTTCGGTGACGCTAGAGTTGTTATGGGAAATAGTATGTGGTTACCGAAAGTTGTTCGGAGTCCCGGATGAGATCTCAGACATCACAAGGAGTTCCGGAATGGTCCGGCGGTGAAGATCGATATATTGGACGAAGGGTATTGGAGTCCGGAAGTGTTCCGGGGGTACCAGGCTATGGCCAGCATGACCGAAAGGTGTTTCGGGAGCCCCGGCAAGTGTTGGAGGGCCTCATGGGCCAAAGGGGAAGGGGCAAACCAGCCCACTAAGGGGTGGTGCGCCCCCCACACCCTTTCCCACGTTACTTGGGAGGTGGGGCGCCTCCACCTGGCTTGGGAGGCAAGCCTCCACCTGCTTGGCTTGGGGGGCAAGTCTCCCTAGGATTTTCCCTACGGAGATCCAATCTGCTTGGCCGCCGCCCCCTAGGGGAAACCCTAGGGCACCTCCCCTCTCCCCTTGCCCCTATATATAGTGGAGGGGTGGGAGGGCAGTTGCACCTCTTCCCTGGCGCAGCCCTCCCTCCTCATACACCTCCTCCTCCTCCTCCGTAGTGCTTAGCGAAGCTCTGCCGGAGAACCACGAGCTCCATTGCCACCATGCCGTCGTGCTGCTGGAGTTCTCCCTCAACTTCTCCTCTCCCCTTGCTGGATCAAGAAGGAGGAGACGTCCCCGGGCTGTACGTGTGTTGAACGCGGAGGCGCCGTCCGTTCGGCGCTAGATCGGATCTTCCGCGATTTGAATCGCTGCGAGTACGACTCCATCAACCGCGTTCTTGTAACGCTTCGGCTTAGCGATCTTCAAGGGTATGAAGATGCACTCCCTCTCTCTCATTGCTAGCATCTCCTAGATTGATCTTGGTGACACGTAGGAAAATTTTGAATTATTGCTACGTTCCCCAACAGTATCCGTCATGGCCGATCGGCCGCACTGGTCCTTGACCCAATCATCGACGGATTTCACCTAACACGAGTGGTAGCAGCTTCAACCTGCTATATCAGGATACAGTGCGGAAGATGGGCATTAATCCCTCACGAATCAAACCCACAAGGACTACCTTTAAAGGAGTCATACCAGGCGTAGAGGCCCGTTGTACGGGCTCAGTCACGCTGGAGGTGGTCTTCGGTTCTCCGGACAACTTCTGAAGCGAGGAGTTAATCTTCGATATCGTCCCCTTCCGCAGCGGCTACCACGCACTGCTCGGACGAACCGCGTTTGCTAGATTCAACGCAGTGCCACATTACGCTTATCTCAAGCTTAAAATGCCCGGTCCACGCGGCGTCATAACAGTTAATGGCAGCACGGAACGCTCCCTCCGTACTGAGGAGCACACAGCCGCCCTAGCAGCAGAGGCACAGAACGGCCTTCTCAAGCAGAACTATAATCCGGCCGCTGAGCCACCGGACATCATTAAGAAGGTCCGGACTACACTGCAACAGGACAACTCGGCTCGTAAAGAGCTTGATTAGCAATTCAGCCTCCGTCCCACGCGTACATAATTACGCGCCCAAACAATATGGACGGAGGCATAGCTAGCTCGCAATCCACAGTGCGGCTCGACCGACCTCAGGATTCGCGTACCTTTTCTTTTCCATTTCAGGTCAATTCTCTCTTTTCGAGATTTCTTCGGACAAACCGTCTGTCGGACACACCAAGGAGGCAAGGAGCTTTGGCGCACAAGGGAACCCCCAGGTGGCCAATGTTAACGATTGCTATACCTGTTTTACATACCTGTACGCAGCTCGCCCTTGGTCTTGGCACATTAAATAGCCTTACTTGCTTATCGCATTACTTGTATAAATACGCCTCGATGTATTAATTACACCACAGTGGTAAATGAATGGTAGCATCAGCTTATTATTTAATTCTGTCCCGAACAACAGTCGGTCGGTTTGGAAACCTCGACCTCCCTTTCTTCACAGATTGTTAGCGTGGGTTTCTCAGCCTTTGCTTCTTTAGGAAAGCAAGGCTGAAACCCACTCAATCTGTGCTTGACACCCCCAGTAGGCCCCCTCAAGGGGGATGGACACCTCTACTGGGATGAAAGGAAGGTCAGTGGATTAGATCATGAATACTGTTTATTCCCTTTCATACCCAGGAGGTGAGGTAGTGATGGAGGGCGGCCCTCGGGGGGGAGGGCCATTACACTGTAAGGTTTCGCGTAAAGGGAGCCCACCTCTAAGGGTGGCCCCTTTACAACAGAGGAAGACATACGAATCTTACCCCCTACGAGTCCGGTCTCTGGGGGCGCAAATACCAGGTACCGATTTCCAGAGGTACCGATCTGCAAGGTACCCATTCCAAAGGTACCGATCCTTTGAAATCATGCTTTGCTATTAAAGGGAATTCCTCCTAACGTCGGAAACTCTATTTATTTTGGATCGGTCTTCCTCTCTGTCTCCCTACCTTTGTATTTATTACTCATTGCACACGTACACTCTGGTACGTATTACTGCGCCAGGGACTTCATAACGCCCCGAATTACGACAACAAAAGACCGAACACTTTTACAGTACAGTTCGGCACCCCGAACTTATAGCATTATATGCATCGGCTCCGAATCATGTCTTTGGTCAATAGTTGGGTTACCCGGCTCCTGTGCTTACTACCTTACGTTCCGCTATAACGGCTAGGGTAGTAAAGGGAGGACTACTGCGATTGTGTCCCGGTTCTTCCGGACGAGCACCTCAGTAGAGAAAGCCGAAAACTGACTGTCATGATGCGGCGAGAGCTGGTCAGCTGTTCGAGAGGTCTCAAATCCTTAGAGGTTTTTTCCGCTTTACGCGAGGAATCGGTGTTTCTCCGATTAGGCATGTATAGCGCCCCTAGTTCGGCCTTCCGAACACTAGGGGCTTCGCCAAAATTTTCATTGTCAAACTCCTATGGCTAAGTGAGGGTGGTAAAGGCCATATAGTCTGATTGCCTTGTTCGCTGCGCTAAACACCTCCTTTAAGGACCAAAACGTGGAGTAAAGAGTGTTTAGATTTATCCCGAACACCCCCGTACTACCTACGTGGGGTAGAAGCCGACGACTGGTCAACCCTCAGATTTCATAAACGGCCGCACAGGAGGTAAAATTTTAAAAATCAAAAGCATTATATTACATAACATCATTGTTTCATCCTACAGGACATTATAATACGAATGTTTTCATGGGAAAATAACATCCTTTGCATATTGCTCCGCCACCAGGCAGGACCCCTCCAGGACACTATCAAAATATAGCTCTGGTCGACGATGCTCCTTGCCCTCAAACGGCCCCTCGGTAACCAGCTTCTTGGCATCTAGCTTCGCCCAATGCGTCTTGACGCGGGCAAATGCCATCCGTGCACCTTCAATGCAGACCGATCGCTTCACGGCTTCGAGCCGTGGGCAGGCGCTCACGAGCCGCTTCACAAGTGCGAAGTAGCTGCTGGGTATAGGCTCGGCAGGCCACAGCCGGACTATCAGGTCCTTCATGGCTAGTTCGGCCGACCTGTGCAGCTCGACCAGCTATTTCAGCTGGTCGCTAAAGGGCACCGGATGTTTTGGTCCAAAATATTGAGCCCAGAATAGCTTCTCCATAGACATCCCCTCTTCGGCTCGATAAAACTCGGCAGCATCTGATATGCTGCGCGGCAGATTCGTAAACGCCCTTGGAAAACCCAAATTCGGATCAGTACAAGGAATGTTTCCTTCGCCCACTGGCTTTGCACAGCGAAATACTTACCCGCCGTAATCTTCTTGGCTGCCTGAATTTCTTGGAGGGCGCTCTGGGCTTCGGCTCGGGCATCTTGTGCGCTCTGACGAGCCTTTGCAAGTTCGGACTCTTGCGTCTTAAAATCGCGCTCCAAGGACTCGAGTTTCTCGACGGTGTCCTGGAGCTCTTGCTGGGCCTTGCTGACCAGGGCCTCGTGCTTCTCGCGCGCGGCGCGTTCCTTGGCCGCTTTGTCCTCGGCCTCGGCTAACGCCTTCTTGAGGGCCGCCACCTCGGTTGTGGCCCCTAATAAAGTTCATGACACTTTAGTCAGCTTGAACAATTTATTCTTCAATACACACGCAGGTTACTGCATACCTTGGCTATCCTCCAACTGCTTCTTCACGAGGCCGAGCTCTTCCTCGGCCCGCTCCAGTTTCTGCTTCAGTCCGGAGACCTCTGTGGTTTGAGCAGTAGCAGCCCGCAACGAGGCCTGCTTATTCACATAGACACCTTTCTGTTAGACTCCTGCGATAATTATTTTTGATCCTCTGTTCGGCTTTTTCTTGAGGAACACCGAACAGAGCATCAGTGGCTACTGTCTACGCCATGATATTCCTCTTACAATTACATTACTCACCTCAAAGCCTGCTAGAAGGCTAGTGCAGGCCTCGGCCAGTCCGTTTTTGGCGGACTGAACCCTTTCGATCACCGTACCCATATGGGCACGGTGCTCATCCACAATGGAGGCGCCTTGCAGCGCTTCCAGTAGACTATCCGGCACCTCCGGTTGGACAGAGGTCTCCGGTAGCTCACCCCCTCCTTTCGGGAAGGGCCTTTTTCCGGACTCCGGAGCCGTATAGGTCTCCGGAATAGAATCCGGCTGAGGGTCGAGTAGAACTCGGTCCGCGCAGTCCGTCTCCGCGGGGGCCTTTTCCCCCATATATGCGGCGGCCCGTGAGTCACCCTGGGACGCCACCTTGACGATCTCCGGAGCCTTCCCCCGGCCCGAGGAGGCCCTTTGGGGCGCCTCCTCGTCATCGCCCTTGGCCGAAGGGGAGTAGGCTGGTGGCGGTGACATACTGACCCTCTCCTTTGGGTCCAGCGAACCTTCTGATGAAGATCACGGAGAACTGTCCCGAGCCGGACTGTAACAACACGATTCAAACATATCAAATATTGCAAGGCGGAAAGGACGGATGTTCGGACGTGCATAAAGATTTTTGATGCTTACGATGCGGCCCGAGGCTTGGCCGGGAAGGCCGCTCCGGACTGCTATCGACATCCCACGCGGAGTTATCCGCGGGGAAGCCTTTCCCCCTCTTGGGTGCCCTCGCCTTCAGTTTCGTGAAGGCCGATCTCTTCTTCCTCCCCGCCTTGGGTGGGGAGTCATCTTCCTCTTCCTCCTCCTCGTCATCGTCCTCGGCGGACGAAGAGCTAGTTTCGTCTTCGGACATCACGTCCGGAGCGCCTTTTCGGCGAGGGCCCCTCCGGGCCCCTTTGGCCGCTTTCTTGGTCGTCTTCTCCGGCACCTCATAAGGTGCTGGAAACAGCATTTTCGTCAGTAATGGAAATTCGGGGTCTTCGGGCAGCGGAGCTGGACAGTTAATCCCCCCTGCTACCTCGATCCAGGCCTGAAAACATGGATAGGAAGGCTTAGGCTTTTTTCTCAAAATATGCTAGTAAAGGGTATGCCTTGAAAACATGAAACAACTTACTGAATTAGCCTGCCGTTTTAAGCTGAGCCCGCGATCCTCGGTCGTGGGCGGTGGTGTCTCACCGGCCTTGAAGAGCACTTTCCAGATGTCTTCGTGCGTCGTGCCGAAGAGCTCTAGTAGCGTCTGGTGCTTGGCCGGATCGTACTCCCACAGATAGCAAGTCCGGCATTGGCACGGAAGAACCCGACGAATGAGCATGACCTAGATCACGTTGAAGAGCTTGATTTTCCTGTCTATCATGTTCTAGACGCACGTCTGGAGCCCAGTCAGCTCGTCCGAGGGACCCCAGGTTAGACCCTTCTCTTGCCAGGAGGTGAGCCGCATCGGGGTTCCAGATCAGAATTCGGGGGCCGCTGCCCAGTCAGCATCGCGCGGCTCGGTGATGTAGAACCACCCCGATTGCCACCCCTTCACCATCTCCGCGAAGGAGCCTTCGGGCCAGGTAACATTGGGCATCTTGCCACCATGGCGCCTCCACACTCTGCTTGTTGACCGCTCACCACCTTCGGCTTCACATTGAAGGTCTTCAGCCATAGGCCGAAATGAGGTGGGATGCGGAGAAAGGCCTCGCACACGACAATGAATGCCGTGATGTTGAGAATGAAGTTAGGGGCTAGGTCATGGAAGTCTAGCCCGTAGTAAAACATCAGTCCGCGGACGAACGGGTGGAGAGGGAATCCCAGCCCACGGACAAAGTGTGTGAGAAACACGACCCTCTCATGGGGCTCGGGAGTGGGGACGATTTGCCCTTTTGCCGGGAGTCAGTGAGCAATCTCCTGGGCCAAATATCCGGCCTCCCGGAGCTCCGTGATGTCCTTCTTCTTAACGGAGAAGACCATCCACTTGCCTCCAGCTCCGTATCCGGACATGTTTGGAGTGCTTTCTCGAACGAGGAAAAGATGAAGCTTGGGCGCTGGAGCTCAAGGACGGAAGGACTAAAGGAGAGAAAGGGTGTGGGCGAAGGAGGGGAATCCTTATCCCCTTATAAAGGTTGTGAATATCAAGCGCCTCCCCACTCGCCCTAAAAACTCGCTTATTCCCAAGGGCTGTATAAACAGCACGGTTGGGTTACCCATGCCCGCATTGATGAGAATCCCGCGATAAGGGGACACGATCTCTGCTTTGACAAGACGTGCCAATGGCAACCGCGTCTTGGGACGTGGGGCGTCGAAACACAAAAGCGGTTTGGAATTATGACCGGCCAGACGTAATGTTGTGCTACAAAAAGTTGTCAGCGGATGGAACTCGTGTAAAACTATATTCTCTCTGCGGTTGTGTATGGTGTGTGTGACAGGTCCGGATACTATCATCACATCCGAAGACTATCTTGGGGTTCAGATAAAAGGGAACCCGCCTTGCAATGCCGAAGACAATCTGCGCGCCGGACTCCTCGTCATTGAAGCCAGGTTCAGGGGCTACTGAGGGAGTCCTGGACTAAGGGGTCCTCGGGCGTCCGGCTATTATCCATGGGCCGGACTGGTGGGCTGTGAAGACATGAAGGCCGAAGACTCTACCCGTGTCCGGATAGGACTCTCCTTGGCGTGGAAGGCAAGCCTGACGATCATCTATGAAGATTCTTTCCTATGTAACCGACTCTGTGTAACCCTAGATCCCTCCGGTGTCTATATAAACCGGAGGGCGTAGTCCAGATAGGATATTCATTACCATAGTCATACAGGCTAGACTTTTAGGGTTTAGACATTACGATCTCGTGGTAGATCAACTCTTGTAATACTCATATTCATCAAGATCAATCAAGCAGGAAGTAGGGTATTACCTCCATGGGGAGGGCCCGAACCTGGGTAAACATCGTGTCCCCCGTCTCCTGCAACCATCGACCTTAGACGCACAGTTCGGGACCCCCTACTCGAGATCCGCCGGTTTTGACACCGACAGCCGGCGACCTGGGAGTCGGTGCAAGGCGGCGATGGTGCTAGGAGGCGACGTCTGCGGCAGATCGTAATCCTACCCGCTCGCTCTCGTGAGGAGGCGACGACTGTGGTGGAGCGTAACCCTAGGACGAGGGAGTCGACGAGGGTGGTTTTTGTTGCGTGCGTACGTAGCTGGGACGAAAAAAACCAACGAAAAAAATCAAAAAAATGGACGAAAATGGTGGGACGAAATTTAACCGGCGGAGACTAC
Organism: Triticum aestivum; assembly: GCF_018294505.1. Lineage (NCBI taxonomy): Eukaryota > Viridiplantae > Streptophyta > Magnoliopsida > Poales > Poaceae > Triticum > Triticum aestivum. The sequence goes on from NC_057799.1 coordinate 509,580,073, forward strand.
CAACTGAGACATTAGGAGTAGAGATGAATGTAGTATCATACACTAGTATTATATGCATGATACTAGTATATGATACTCCCCACTATGTCCAGCCTAACTAGCTATATTACCACATGACTTTCTTTCTTTATTAATTACGTGCCACATCATCTAGTTTGTCTAAATATGTGTGATGTTACCACCTACTACCTTCGTCCTGATTTATAAGTTCCCTTTGTATTTTGTGCCAAATTTTGACTAGAGATTTAACTTAGAAATATTAATGCATGTCGCCAAAAATTATATCGTTGGATTCGTAATCAAACATAGTTTTCAATTATATTATTTTTTATGACGCGCATTAACATTTTGTTAGTTAAAATTAAGGTCAAAATATGACATGAAATACAAACGGGACTAATAAACCAGGATGGAGATAGTATGTTACTCTCACTATGGGTAGTCTCACTGTTAAAAAAACTAGAGCCCGTGGAGATTTCCTTTTTTTTCTTTGAACCACACACATAATATTAATCAATAAATATACGCAAATATAGGAGTAATATCTATACAGTTAAATGAAAGTTGGTGCGTCGTCGTTTCATACAAGCAATTAATGAGAAAACAGTTTCAAAATCAAGGAGCGGATCAATTTGGAAGTCAAGTATAAATGTAATTAATTTTATCAAAATTAACCATGTCTACAATTAATTAGATCCATTTAAATAGAGATTTTTTCATGCCGAATTAATTTGGAAACCGGGTCATTGATGCACTTAATTGACTGGGCATGCAGTTAATTAAGACTGCATATACCACGTGACACATGTGGTAGGCAATTCAAACAATTTAAAAAAAATTAAGACCGCGTGTAATTAGAGTAGGAAATTTTTTTCAATTAGGCGTGCGTTAATTAAGCCCACAAGTAATTAGACAAGCAGTTAATTATGTGTGTAATTAATCGATTAAATAATTAGGTACTCGCTCGCAAGGACGACCAACAGGCTTTCACTAACGTTGGCGACTGCAAGCAGGCTCACAATGACATGGTCGACCAATGCTTGCCAACATGGACGACAACCACCATGTGCTCCTGACATGGGTGACCAAGTGTTTGGCAAGATGGATGACAACCATGATTTGCAAGATGTTCACATGTTAAGGTTGTCGAAATGTTCGCGTTTGAGGACCACAGTTGACACTCGCGCGCCGCAAATCGAGCGCACTCACCGAGGACAGTCGGTCACACACAACGACGCTTGAAATATTGTTTCATCCTATAGCGACGCATGAGTATCTACCTAGTTATAATCAATAAAACAGAGTACAACTATGTACACATACATGCGGAAACGTCCAGCAAACTTTGTAGAAAGAAGCCCACATAAAACAATATTACCGGCACCCCCACATAAGAGATTTGCTTCTTTTGTGAGTAGGGTTTTTCGGTGCCCAGGCTCATCTGCACCCGGTTAGAAAACAAATCGTAAAAAATTCTCAAAAAATTTCCACATTTATTTTGTGCGGTGCAAAATTTGATGCGTGAGGCCGCTCCAAAGTTCAAGTTATTTGAACATCTGAGCATCTCTCAGCAAAAAAGACAAATCGGGCCAAAACAGTACATGAACAGTAAACATTTTTACAGACCCCCAATTTGTCTTTTTTGCTGAGAGCTCCTCAGATGTCCAAATGATTTGAAAATTGGAGCGGACCTCACGCATCAAATTGTCTACCGCACAAAAAAAATTGAAATTTTTAATGTTTCTAGTATTTTTTTGATTTTTGTTGTCAGCGGGGGTGCAGATGAGCTCGGGTGCAGAGATGGATTTTCGCTTTTGTGCCTTTTTCTTTCATTTGTCTAAGGTGCTTTACCTCAGAATTCCCTATTTGACACACAGCTGGTTCCCTCCGAAGTTTCCCTCAGGATAGCTGGAGCCCATTACGAGTTCTATCAGGTAAAGCCAATGATTAGAGGCATTGGGGACGCCTTGCGTCAAGGTGTCGAGGTTTCGCACAGGGGACATCGTGCGATCATTCAACTGGGCCAGCCCGTTTAAGCGTTTCAAGGTCCCCAGTTTTGGGAACCTTCTAGAGGTTGCCAGCCGGTTTTTTCTGGATTTTGGGAACTTCTAGAAGGTTCCTGAACTGGTTTTCCCTTGTTCTTTTTTTCTTTTCTCTCCTTTTTTCCCTTTTCTTTCTTTTTTTATTTCATTTTTTCTATTCCTTCCTTTCCTTTTATTTTTATTTCTTCAATTCATTTTTTATTTTGTTAAAAAATCATTATGTTTTATTGTTTGGTTCATAGGTCCGAAAAGTGTCCAAGATTTTAAAAAAGTTTGTACTTTTCAAAAAATGTTCCCATTATCAAATATTGTTCATGGTTTAAAAAAATGTTCTAAAAATGTCCATTTCTTAAAGAGTTCAAAAATGTTCATATTTTCAAAATTGTTCGCAATTTTCAAACAATGATCATTTTTAAAATATTGTTCGGTACTTTTTTCTTAAAAATGTTTACAATTTTTTCAAAATTTGTTCTGAATTTTGAAAAAAAATTCCTGCTTTCAAAATATTCACAAAATTTAAAAAGATGTTCATGTTTCCAATTTTGCAGGTGTTTCCAAAATTGTTCGTGTTTTCAAATTTTGTTTAGAAGTTTATTAAAAAATTATTTGGAACTTAAAAATGTTCACATTTTCAAGAATTGTTTACAAATTTTTAGAAATGTTGATGTTTCCATTTTTTAGGAGTTTAAAAAATTGCTTTTCCAAATTTTGTTTTGGAATTCCAAACTATGTTCCCATTTTCAGAAAAGTGTTCATGATTTTCAGAAAATCTTTTTCAGCATTTAATGATTTGCGCTGCCTTAGAAAAAAATTGCTTTCGTGATTTCAGAAAATTCTCAAATCTGCACTGGTGTTCGGTTCTTAATAGTTTGTGTTTGTGTTGTGTTGTGCTTTCGTGATTTATGAAATAAATTTTATAAGAAAAATAAACTTGGAAGGGAAAAGAGATAGGGGAAGGAGAATAAAAAAGTAGTATAACACCGAAAGAAATAAAAATGGGCCAGCCCATTACTGGTTGTTGTATGCGAAGCTCCGTCTATTTGTCGCCCATTGCGGAAATAGAATTTTCCCATCTGCGTGGGCAGAAAAATAAGTGGGTTGGCTTCGCTGGGCTAGAGTGCGCGGCTCATGTACGAAAATTCTTTTTCTAGCAGACAAACGCATAAGAATTTAGTACCACCTCAGATAGAAAAAAATTCTTTTCGACGGTAAACGATGAAAAAATTGGCGAAACCTAGTTTGCTTTATTAGTAGGTATAGATATATTGGGTTTGTTTCTGTTTTTTCTTTGACTTTTTTTCATTGTTTTTTCGATTTTCCTTTTTTGTTTCCTCACCAGTTCTATCGCTTTTTTGTTATACTTTGATTTTCTTTGTTTCTTCACTGGGTTTTTCTTCAATCTTTTTCTTTCTCTAATTCTTCGGGTTACTTTTTGTACCTTTCTTCTTTTTATCAGTTTTCTTTATTTTCATTTGTTTCTTTGTCTGATTTTTGCTTTTTTCCATTTTTTGTGGTGTTATTTTATTTTACTTATTTTCTCCTTGGATTTATTTTTGGGTTTTTTGTTAGTTTCCTTCGTTTTCTTTTGATTATACAAAAAACTATTGGTCAGGTATTTTTTAAAATGTTAAACATGTATTAAAAATGATGCTAATGTATATAACAAAGTACAACATACATTAAATAAAAGTTGATACGGAAAGCCATATATTAAAAAAACATTATGTATTAAAAAAAGTTACACAAGTATGTAAAAAAATTATGATGTATTTGAAAAACTTTAATTATGTGTGATAAAATATTTATTGCCATAAAAAATTGTTGAACACATGATCACCATTTTTTATGCATGTTTTAACATTTTTTCAATACATGATTAATATTCTTTTCATACACATTGTATATTTGTTGTATACATTTTTCGTATACATGGAAAACATTTTTCATATGCACATTTAACATTTTTCAAATTCTCGATTAACATTTTTTAAATACTTGATTACCATTGTTAAAATGCTTGATTAATGTCTTCTAAATACACTGTCAACTTTTTTCATGCACATTGTATATTTTTTGTATACACTTTCGTACACATGAAAAACATTTTTTCTATACATATTTAAGATTTTTCAAATGCTTGATTAGTATTTTTTGAATGTTTCATTTAATTTTTTTAATATATATATTTAGAACATTTGGAAGTATAAACAAAAGTAAAAGAAAGCAAAGAATGCACAAAAGTGAAAAAAAACGAAATAATGAGGTTGTGACCTCCCGCGCCTATGTCGACCCAGTCTGGCGCTCCCCGTCAGGGGAGGCAGTGCTCTATCTTACGTGAAGCGAGACATATACGCGCCCGAGAAATAGCGTTGGCGTTAACCTATGGGCCATGCCCGTGAAATAAACAACATAGGTCATTATTTCAGTAGTGTTATTTACTTGTGCCAGTCCATTATAACAAGTTGTGGGCCTTGAATAAGTTTAGGAAGCCTAACCACACTGGTTGAAACTTGGAACGGTGCGGGTGCACTAGACTTGTTTTTTTTCTTATACACAAGCTCGGTGCTCTTATTTTTTTGGATTTATTTCAGACCTTTCGGCGATGTGCGTTCAGTGGGAGGAGACATTCCTGTTAACTACTAAGGTGTCTGTGGTGACTTCGTCAATCTCAAGATGATGTGCCAGCGCAGTCTCTCGAAGGTGCTCGTAGGGGTAGGTTTGAGTGCGTGCGTTTATAGGGGTGAGTGTGTACGCGTATGTATGAATGTATGCGTTTGTACTGTGTAAGAAAACATTTTTTACTATTTGACGCTCACCTGAAAAAAATGCAGGCTGTTACTCATATGCTCAAATGCGGCGGTGGAGCTCCGACGCCTTAGGCGAAGACAAGGTAGACACTCGATGGAGGGCCTTTTAGTATTTGACTCCCACTTGAGTTACACAGATGGGGATGACACGGCGAGCGACGGGGAGACGCGAGGTCGTCAAAGAGGCAGGAGTGGTAAAGTGGAGAAAGAATACAGGTGTAAGTACTAATGCATGGGTGCAAGAATTATGTACCTGGCGGCCAAACCCACCTAGCAAATCGTTGTCAAAAAATTAAAAGGGATAAAAACTGTGAAAACTTTTGCTAAATGGAGTTTCCTTTTTTTCTATCAAAAGAGAGGTCTCCCTCTCCGATTTCATTTAAATAAATCAAGGTTCACAAGCTACCATGAGTTCAACAATTTTTGGGTTAGGATGAACCACTGCCCAACATTTTAAAGGATCATGCAAGATCCTGCAAAACAAGGGCATCTAAGCCCAAACAATCTTCAGGAACGACATAGTTGTCACCAAGTTTCTAACGAAAAACAAAGAGACTAAATACAAAGCTGAGTAGCATGAGCAGCGCGGCAAAGGAAACCAAGGAAGGAGAAGACAAAGGCAGGCGACCAAATGAGCTCATCAGCCACCAATGCGAAGAACTCCAGGGCTCCATCCCAGTGAAGTGCTAAATCGAGTTATCCAGATGAAAAATTGTTAAATGGAGTAATTAGCATCAAGATGTCAAAGTAGGGGATAAAGTTCAAGTTTCGCTATGACATGAATCTGTTTAGTAGTCAGCCTAAAAAAACACCGCCAACCGTGGACAGACTGGTGGCATCGTTAATCTCGCTAAGCCCATTCAGAGCAAGTATAATAGAGCACACTCAGCAGGCTATAAGCCATACACGTCATCACAATCCCAGCTAGATGAGAGAGAACGAATGAAAAAGGAGGGAGCGGGTGCTTCACTAGTCGCCCGGCTATAGCGCAATAACCCAGGAAAAGTAAGCTGCATGCAGCGGCATGGTAGCTAAAAAGCAGCAGCTACTTCCTCTCTTCCAATCATATGCGTTTCCTTGCCTCCTTTACATGCAAGCATTGAATGCTATCTCCCATCTAATAGCTACTCCCTCCGTCGAAAATACTTGTCATCAAAATGGACAAAAAAAGATGTATCTAGAACTAAAATACATCTAGATACATCCCCTTTTATTCATTTTGATGACAAGTATTTCCGAACGGAGGGAGTAGCTTACAGTCAATCTATTATACTAATGGGCTTTTAGGAAGGCTTTAAGTGACATGGCAATCGTATATGGCCAGCAGCGGGCTTTCTTATTAACCATGCTCACATTGAAGTCCTGGTTTTGAGTGCGAGAATTCCCAAAGCAGCTTACTACCTGGACGGGACGATACTTAGCGCTGAGTTGGGATCTAGACCTTCTCAAATTTGGCGTGTTATCCTGGATGGGCGGGATTTAGTCAAGCAAGGAATCATACGTCGGATTGGTAATGGCCAAACAACGGACATTTGGGTTGATAATTGGATACCGAAGGAGATGACACCATGTCCCATTATTACGTCGCTCGTGGCGGACCCTCCAAGGTGCGTGTCGGAGTTGCTATCCCCAGCTACAGCTTCATGGAACGAGGCCCTGGTCCGGACAATTTTTCTGCCAATTAATGTTAACGCTATTTTAAAGATTCCTGTTTGTACCCGCAATATAGATGACTTCTGGGCTTGGTACCCGGATAAGAAAGGCAAATTTAGTGTTAGCTCGGCATATAAATTCCTGCTTAAAACTAAGCTGCATAGGGAGGAGTGGCTGCAAGGAAGAAGTGGATCGTCTCATTCTGAGAGGGATGAAAAATCATGGTGCTCGTCGTGGAAACTAAAGATCCCGTTGAGGATAAGAATTTTCCTATGGACACTTGCCTATCATTCACTACCAACAACGGTTATTTTAAAGAGGCGGAATATGGCAGTTCAAGACGCGTGTCCGTTATGTGGTTGTGAGGATTCATGGCAACATGCTCTGGTGGCGTGCACTATGTCCCGCTATGTGTGGGCTTTGGCGGATGAAACACTTGTTTCCCAAATGTCAGATAACTTGGAAGCCAATGCGAGGATCTGGCTGTTTGAGTTGAACGAGACGCTGGATCATGCTAGTTTCACGAGAATGGTCATTACTCTATGGTCCATTTGGTATGCTAGGCGGAAGGCCATATATGAATCAATCTTTCAGAGTCCGCAACAGACTACGTCTTTTGTCAACAATTACATCGACAAGCTTGGTCAGGTGTATGCTAGGAAGGAGCATCAAATAACACGCACAGCTACATCTGTACAACCGGAGCGATGGTTACCACCCTAGTGGCATTGTGAAGGTTAACGTAGACGGAATAGTTGCGAGATCCCGACGTGGAGGAGTCGTCGCAGCAGTGTGTCGAGACCAGGGAGGTTTATATCTGGGTTCATCGGCGGTTGTTTTTTCAGGGAATCAATGATCCTTTGACTTTGGAGACTTATGCTTGTCGTGAAGCTTTGGCACTGGCTGATGACCTTGCGGTTTAGAATATTTGTGTGGCCTCAGACTGTCAGGAGGTAGTGAACGATATCAACAGGGGGACAGGAGGTCCCAATGCCGCGTTGGTACATGAAATATCGAGTCATTGTAATAGTTTTATTTCTTGCTCTTTTATTCATGAGCGTATGAACTATAATTTTGAGGCTCACAATTTAGTCAAGTTTGCTTGTAATCTAGGCCTAGGTAGACATGTTTGGTTGGGCAATCCTCATGACCCAAACCTTGTACCTATGTTGATTGTCTTGAATGAATAAAGATGGCAAGATTTCTCAAAAAAAAAGTCCTGGTTTTGAAACGAAGAGTGGGTGCTGGATGGGTGTCTCAACCGTGCCAAGCGGAGGAGACAGCGCTGAGGGGTGGTCAATGTACAGATCCGCCAGCGCCGGGCCGCCCCGCGCGTGAGGACGCGCAGCCCATGCATGATGCCCCACAGTCAATACCACCATGCGGTGATGTTTTGTTGATTTATGGCATGGCAGTGTGGCTGGCTCCTGGCTGTGTGGCGGTACAACAAGAGAAACAGAGACAGCAATGGCTTCAGTTCTGAAACTTGCGTATCCTTGAACTAGGACGGCTTAAACTAAGCTTCCAGCACGTAACTTGGTGCACCGAGTTAAGCCCACGTTTCCTTTCCAAATGTCCGGTGAACCGTACGGAGAGCCGAGGTGAGCTGCCGGTGTAAAAAAAGTGCTAAAAGCTACAGAGGTAGTAGTACTGTTAGGACCGCCAGCAGCGCAGTGAAACCTAACGGTCACCGGGCAGCATCAGTGTGCCAGTACCACCAGTTGTCTGTAGTCTCCGTCAAGTCGGCCCGGACCTTTCCTAACGAGACAGAAACGCACCCGAAGGGGCTGCATGTTTGGGCAGAGCCGCATAGCCGTCACGTCGACTTGGGCACCGCTTTGGCGTCTGTCTCACATTTCCTCTCGAGATAATAGGCGCGCGTACGTGCCGTTCGTAGTACTACGGACCAGGGTACGTGTGGTACCACCGTGAAATGCCAAAACCGATAGTAGGAGGCGCTCGTATCGTACGTGCCGTTCGTACTACGGGCTAGGAGGGTACGTGGTGCTGGTGAGAGACGCGGAACGCGACACCGTGACGCGGCCTGCGCCGGAGAAGAGCGCACCCCCACGAGCGCGCAGAGCGGACGCTGCCACGCTGAAACGCGCGCATACATGGCCCGAACCATGACCCAGCCAGATTTTTTCATGTGCTGCGCCTGCGCGAGGCGACCTTCGAATTCGAATTTACCTTTTGCCGTGTCCTCCACTCACTCTGAGCTCCACGGCGCGGTAAACACCAAGGCGGAGAGCCAAAGCGCGGGTTCCGAGACACCACGATGGCTGTCTGCGCGCCCGTTGCGTTACCAGCGGCGTACGTGTGTCGCAGTCCTACACGTACTCGAGAAAGGTTCTTCATCGGATGCTCTTCTGGCTTCTTATCCAGTCGCAGTGCCCCTGGTGACGTCGTCAACGGGGCAATGCTTCCTTCTGCGTCCGTGATTTACCCCATGGATAAGAACAGCCAACGGGCTCCACGGCGCTTGCTCGGTGCGCGAATCTCCATGTGATATACACTACTTGTGGTTTTTGCGATGCCCGTCTTTTCGTGCGTGTATCCACGGCCTCTGTGATGTCGCAAACCGAAATATCTATAGCAGCGCAGTCATTGTTCCAAGAAAGAAGAGCAGCAGCGCAGCTGTGATCTGTCGGCGTGATACAAACATGTGCGATGCTCAGGGGTTCACGGTCCACTTTACTAGCTCATCATTGATCGCCTTTAGCTTCATAGGCTGCCCATGGTTATTGGGTTAGTATCGTAAGTTTGTATCATGCGTATGTTACTAGTCTACAATACTATCTCAACAATGCGTAGTATTATGGATTAGTATCTTATATGATTTTATTTACTGTCGTGCAAGACATATAGTGGTGTAGTGTTAATTATGATACGGTATCAAGATATGATACTCAACCGAGCACCCTCTTTTTTTCATTTAATTTTATGCTATCTTATCAAAATTACTTAGTTGACATGCATGATACTAGTTATGATGTTCTCACTATGGATAGAGATACTATGTTGCGGTGAGCAATAGATTGGCTTTCTTGAAAAACTTTCGATTACAAACCCCATACTAAATTATGGAGTTAGGGACCATCATTACCGATACGTTCCATGGTGTGTGTTTAGGTTACAATAAGAGTGTGGCATCACCCTGCCACACGTCACACGGCCACAGGAACAAGAACTCTTGTCATGGTGACAATATAAATATATGGAATGACCCTTGGAAACGAGAATGATCGCAACAAGGAGAAGGGATATTGTCCTCTCCTGTGACTCACCTCCCCCGCCCGCACACCATAGCCGCCACCGCCCACGCCCCACCCAGCCACCTCCATGCCCCACCGGCGTGGATCTACGGAAGCGTCGCCGCCGACGCAGCTGCGACAGGACGTGGAGCTGCCTCGGATGCCTCTCCCTTTCATATACCAGGCGTTCCTCGAGATGCTGCGCCCGATTGGATCTGCATTGCCGAAGATGTTGGTGGCCACAAGGGCGAGGAGATGGAGGCAGAGGGTGGAGAGTATCCGTGACGACACCATGTCATGGACTCAGTGCACGAGGGAGTGGAAGGATGAGGAGAAGGACATGGAGGCGGATCCGATCTCGCATTCCAGATGGGAAAGGTATATATGTAGAGATCTGCAGGAGACAGGCAGATTGGGAGTTGCCGAATTTTTCTCGGAGGGTATACTATGAGGGTACAAAGTTGGCGCGGACCAGGATGCCGTTGCCATCCGCGCCGCTAGTGACCTTTATAACTTGGGCAAAACAAGAGGCAAAGTCAGGAGATCCACAGCGCAGTGCAAGGTGGGAGTGCATGCTGGGATTGATGCCCACCAGAGTTCCATCTCCGCCAGAGACAGTGGATTTGTTACCGTTTCTCTCGTCGGAGTTGGCAATGGATTGAAGGCACCACTGAATGGTGGGGGCGGATGCAGAGATTTGTCAGTTGCCTCGCCCGTGAGGGGTGGTGCCGCAGATCCTATACCTTCCACACTGGGTGGGCGCTTTTGCGCATTGAGAAGGGGAGCCCGATTCTGAAGAAGAGGATGATCTGGCTGCTGTCGTACCTCAACCTGCTACTTTTGGGGACGCTTTGCAGCGAGCTAAGAAGTCGAAGAAGAAAGGTGCCTGTAGTCCGGGGAAGTCAAAATTGGACTCGTTGGCTAGCAATATGAAGTGTAACTGCGACAGAGTTAGATGGGACGCACCAGTTCTACAAGAATTCAGGTATGTACACTCACCTGCAAGTCACAGGAGTGTATCACCGCATTTTCATTGTCAGGATTCACCTAGTAGCTTTAGTAACCGGCTTCCAAAATTTAGAGGGGAAAAATAGATGCAGGTGATTCAGATGATCCTAATTGGCTACCTAGAGGGAGGAATGGAAAAATATACATCCCGATAACCTATAGGCTCATCGGGGCGTCGTTGGTCGCTCGTTCTCCAACGAGGCTAATAGGAGATGCAAGGGATGATATGGTGCCAAGAGGGAAAATTTCATATCTATCCGTAATGTGGACCGTTTGGGGCTAGGGAAAGGTCGGGAGAGCCCGTGAGTGCTGGGGGTGGGGTAATTGGGACGGAGCCAACCACCAACCCTAGTTCTTCCCTGAACTCTCTCTTCTCCCACATCTGGTACCCCCGCCTGGTCATCTTGGAGAACCCAGTGCATGAAGAAACTCTGATGGGGGGTCTTTTTGGTTGTGACTTTGGTGGGGAGAGAATGGATGGATGCAGGAGGAGGGGGGAGAGGATTCGATAGGAATTACCATGAGTATAACTAGAACCAGCAATGCCAGCCCCCCCCCCCCCCCGAAATTTCCAAAACAAGAATTTCCAGAACAACTACTATTCTCCAAGATACCAAAGCTACCAGGATGGAGGGTTTGATGGAGGTTTCCATGGAGGCAATGATCAGTATCAACGCAAGTCGCCTTTGCAGGGGTACCACTATCTCCACCCCTACGGTGTCCAAAACAGTATGTGGTGGTAGCATCTTCAGATCAAAATAACACTAGAGATCAAGGGAGAGTGAGTACTGGTAAGGCATCAGATCAAACCAAGTCTAGCTTGGCAGGTGGGGGTGTTGCTGGAGATGGAAATACATCACATGCCTCTTCTGGTAAAGCTGCGCCCTTGGATAAAAGTATCTTCCACAAGTGTGGTGTCAAAGGCCATAGCTCAAAAGGATGTGAGGTGAAATTCAAGTGTGTTATCTGTTCAAAGGATTCACATATTGCAGATTTCCATGCTTGGCTTCATCGGAAAAAGGCAATTGCAACTTTGGTTGGTTTTGGAAGTGAAGGGCTTGGCTGCTCTCTATCTAAACATGTTAAAGATCTAGGGACATGTAAACTTGGATGTTGAATAGCTAGTCAGGTGTCTGGACAAAACATATCCATGTAAATGGGACTGGAAAGCTAAGAAGGTGACCGAGGCAGCCTTTTTGGTGAGTATCCTTCGGTGGCTAAGATAAATGAGGTTGCTATATATGACTGGGTGCCTTTGAAGGGAGGAGCAATTATGGTCAATGTCAAACTTTGGAATGATGACTCATTGGCAGTGGGGACAATGTCTGTGGGGTTAAAGCGAAGGGTGTAACCAAGACATTCAAAAAAATCCATGGGCTGAGGTGTGATCAATGCTTGGGGTGACTGAAGAAGTGGATATGGTTACTTTGAAGGAATCTGGTCTGGTCAGGATAAAAGTAGTTGTAGTAGATCACAATAAAATCCCAAGATGGACTAAGCTCACTACCGCAAAGCTGATGGTATACCATTTTTTTTGAATTGGAAAGAATTGTGGAAGAGGGGTGGATGAAAGAGGAGAATGAGCTTTCTCAAGGTTTTGAGGACTGGATGGATTTCCAAGAGGAGGAAGACCCTATTAGAGATCCCAAAAAAAGCTAGGATAAGTGATGGTGATGCAGGGGTGAACAAGATTTGTGCTAGCACCAGAACTTAAATGGCTCTTGAATAGAGGGATGCTAAAATCAAAGCTCAAAATGAAGTTGATCTTGCTCAATACCAAAAAGTAATGGATGTGCTAGAAGAAAAGATGCAGTTTTAGGCTCTGCCTCAGTTAATGTTGGGGGAAATATGGTGGATGTAGATGCAGAGAAAGTGCAGTTGTATGATGATGAGATTGAAAAAGGGGAGGATGGTTCCCAATGATGGAAATATGCCATAGAGGCAATAATAAAATGGTTATTATTATATTTCCTCAATCATGAAAAAGGTTTATTATTCATGCTAGAATTGTATTGACCGAAAACCTTGATACATGTGTGAATACATAAACAAACACCATGTCCCTAGTGAGCCTCTACTAGACTAGATCGTTGATCAAAGATGGTTAAGGTTTCCTAACCATGGACATGAATTGTCATTTGATAACGGGATCACATCATTAGGAGAATGATGTGATGGACAAGACCCATCTGTTAGCTTAGCATTATGATTGTTCAGTTTTATTGCTATTGTTTTCTTCATGTCAAATACATATTCCTTCGACTATGAGATTATGCAACTCCCGGATACCGGAGGAATGCCTTGTGTGCTAAACATCACAACGTAATTGGGTGATTATAAAGATGCTCTACAGGTATCTCCGAAGGTGTTTGTTGAGTTGGCATAGATCGAGATTAGGATTTGTCACTCCGAGTATCGGGGAGGTATCTCTGGGCCCTCTCAGTAATACACATCATAAGAAGCCTTGCAAACAAAGTGACTAATGAGTTAGTTGCAGGATGATGTATTATGGAACGAGTAAAGAGACTTGCCAGTAACGAGATTGAACTAGGTATGAAGATACCGACGATCAAATCTCGGGCAAGTAGCATACCGATGGACAAAGGGAATTACGTATGTTGTCATAACGGTTCGACCAATAAAGATCTTCCTAGAATATGTAGGAGACAATATGGGCATCCAGGTTCCGCTATTGGTTATTGACCGAAGAGGTGTCTCGGTCATGTCTACATAGTTCTCGAACCCGTAGGGTCCGCACGCTTAACGTTCGTTGACGATATAGTATTATATGAGTTATGTGATTTGGTGACCGAATGTTGTCAGGAGTCCCGGATGAGATCACGGACATGACGAGGAGCTCCGGAATGGTCCGGAGGTAAAGATTGATATATAGGACGATGCTATTTGGTCTCCGGAATGGTTTCAGAATGCACCGGAAAGTTATCGAAATACCGGAAGGGGTTCTGGAGGCACCGAGAGAGTATTGGGCCTTTTGGGCCATGTAGAGGGAACACACCAGCCCACATGGGCTGTTGCGCCCCCCTTAAGGCAGCCACGCCCAATTAGATGGAAGGGGGAGGCGCCACCTCCTCCTACCATATCTCTGGAAGGGAGAAAGGAAAGAGAAGGGGTGCCTCCCCCCTTTCCTTCTCCCTTTTGCATTATATGGAAGGGGGGTGCACAACTAGGAAAACCCTAGGGTGGCCGCCGGCCCTTGTTGGAGGCGCCCTAGGTCTGCCTCCTCCCCTCCCACACCTATATATATGTGGGGAGGGGTGCCACACAATACAAAGCTTATTCCACACCGTGTGTCGGCACCCCTCCGCCTCTAGTTTACTCCTCCGTTCTAGATCATCGCAGTGCTTAGGCGAAGCCCTGCGGGATTGTGATACGTCTCCAATGTATCTATAATTTTTTATTGTTCCTGATAACCCACAAGTATAGGGGATCAATTGTAGCCTCTTTCGATAAGTAAGAGTGTCGAACCCAACGAGGAGCTAAAGGTAGAACAAATATTCCCTCAAGTTCTACCGACCACCGATACAACTCTACGCACGCTTAACGTTCGCTTTACCTAAAACAAGTATGCAACTAGAAGTACTTTGTAGGTGTTGTTGGATAGGTTTGCAAGAATATAAAGAGCATGTAAATAAAAACTAGGGGCTGTTTAGATAAAGACACAATAAAGTTAATATAGCGAGTGTGGAAAAGTGGTGGTAGGAGTTGCGAAATTGTCCCTAAGCAATTGACTACTTTACTAGACTGATAGCAAGTTTTATGTGGGAGAGGCCACTGCTAGCATGTCATCCCTGACTTGGAATTCTATGCACTTATGATTGGAACTATTAGCAAGCATCCACAACTACTAATGTTCATTAAGGTAAAAGCCGACCATAGAATTAAGATATATCGCCCCCCTTCAATCCCGTATGCATCAATTTCTATGCTAGGTTGAAGCTTCTGTCACTCTTGCCCTCCAATACATAGTCCTATCAACATACAACTAACCCTATGGTGTGATCCACGTGCGCGCTCATATGATGGGCACCAAAGGACAACAACATAACCACAAGCAATTTAAACCAATCATAGCAATTCACCAATTACCGATAGGACAACGAAAATCTACTCAGACATCATAGGATGGCAACACATCATTGGATAATAATATGAAGCATAAAGCACCATGTTCAAGTAGAGGGTACAGCGGGTTGCGGGACAGTGGACCGCTGTAGATAGATGGGGGAAGGTGATGGAGATGTTGGTGAATATGACGGAGGTGTTGGTGTAGATCGCGGTGATGATGATGGCCCCGGCGGCGTTCCGGCGCCACCGGAAGCGAGGGGGAGAGAGCCCCCCTCCTTCTCCTTCTTCCTTGGCCTTCTCCCTAGGTGGGAGAAGGGTTCTCCCTCTGGTCCTTGGTCTCCATGGCGTGGGAGGGGCGAGAGCCCCTCCGAGATTGGATCTGTCTCTCTGTCTCTCTCTGTTTCTGCGCTCTCAGATCTAGCCTTTCACCGTTTCTTTTATAACCGGAGATCCGTAACTCCGATTGGATTGAAATTTGAACACGATTTTTATCTGGATATTAGCTTTCTTGTGGCGAAAGAAGAGCTCCAACCGCCTTACGGGGTATCCACGAGGGTCAGGGGCGCGCCCCCTGCCTCGTGGCCCCCTCGGGCATCGTCTCGCGATGATTCCACTTCCCAAAATCAGATATATTCCAAAAAAATCCCCGTCAGTTTTTTTCCGTTTGGACTCCGTTTGATATGGATTTGCGCTAATTTTTTTTAAATAATACATTTTTTGTTTAAAATTACAGAAATAATACGCAGAATAAAGAATTTACAAGAATAATACACCGTCGGCCCACTGCAGGCCGACTGAGCCCAGTCGGCCCACAGCAGGCCGATCGGCTATCAGGAGGCCGACTGCAGGCCGGGCAGCCACGCGGCGGCCTGTGGTTGGTCGTGCCACGTCGCGAGGGGGGAGGCAGTGGCCTGTCGGCGTGGTGCGCCCCTGTCGGCGTCCCGCAGGCCGATCGGCCACCTGGTGGCCGACAGGGTGCGGCCGACCTGACGCGCGCAGGCCAGCCCGCCCTTATCCTCTCCTTCCCTCTTTCTTTCCTGCTTTGTTTTTCTCCTTCCCTGCCCATATCCTCTCCTTCCTCCATTCTTCTTCTCCCGTTGCTCCTTTCTTCTGTGTTCTTCCTTCTCCTCTCTCTACAGAAAAATGGCACCCATTTGTGCACCTAAATGAGCTACATTTTCGCGATTTTGGCACCGTGAATGGGTTCAACTCATTTAGGGCAGCGAAAAGAGGTGTCGATCTACTGACGGGGTAGCTCGTGGTGGTCGTGGTGAGCATTTTGGTGGAGGTGGTGGTGGTGAAGTTGGGGCAGTGTTCGTCGTTGGGGCAGTTGGGGTGGTGAGGTGGTGGTGGTGGTGGAGGTGGTGGAGGTGGTGGTGGTGGAGGTCGTTCGTCGTTCGTCGTTCGTTGTTCGTCCTTCTTCGTTCTTCGTTCTTCGTTCGCACGCACGCTTCAAGGGTATATCTCAGCCCTCATTTTATTTTTCGTAGGCGGTCCGGGATTATACGTAAATATTGTTATTTGCCGCGGTAGTATACGTAAATATTTGTGTGCGATTATTGTTTTTTGGCCCGGTAGTATACGGAAATATTGTTATTTGCCCCGGTAGTATACATAAATATTATTCGTTCTCACGCACGCTTCGTTTGATGTGAAAATAAATTTGTGTGCGATTATTCGTAATATAGTTGTAGGTGTGTGAATTGTATTAGTTGTTAGTGGGATAATAAGTTGTTGCTTAATACTTGACACGTACACAGTTGCGGGATAAGAAGTTGGAAACATGAATAAAAACTTGGAAAGAAGAGACAAGTTTTTTTTGAAGAGTTGGGGTCGGCATGTGCATAGCAAAACGAATAATATTACATGTTAAAAAACGATGTTAAAAAATAGAGTTGGAAACATAATAAAAATTTAAAAAACGATGTTAAAAAAAAGAGTTTGAAGAGTTGGGGTCGGCGGCATGTGCATAGCAAAACGAATAATATTATTTGAGGCCTATTTATTATTAGTAAACATGGGCCTATTTATTATATTATTTACTATGGTCCTGGTAATATATATATAGACATGTCTAATACTTGTATTTCGATGTTGAAAAAAAATAGGTGAGTCGAGATGTCCGATGTAGTGAAGTTGAGATTTTACTATGGTCCTGGTACTGTCCAAACAAATGAGTTGGGAGCAGATCTGAGTGAATTTACTCACATAGAGGTTGCAATCAGCGCACCACAAGCATGGTCTGTTAGTCAGTTGAAAGAATGGATTGCGGCAAGTTTAGGTCTTGATACTGAAACAAACACCGTCGGTGTTCATGCATTGTGGACACGGTCAAGTTCAAAATTTTACTTTTATTTGAGGCCAATAGAGGGAGACTCCGATTGGGTGCGGTGGTTACAAGGTTGTGAATGAAGGGGATGCAATCCTGTTGCTTTAGTGCTTCCCGTCGTGCAGGAGGTCACTGCACATGAAGGGGAGGGTGGCTACGAAGGACAGAGCAGTCATGTAGAAGGAGGAAATGCTTATGGTTACGACCAAGGACAGAGCAGTCAGGTAGAAGGAGGAAATGCTTATGGTTATGAACCAGGGCAGAGTAGTCAGGTAGAAGGAGGAAATGCCGATGGTGATTACAATGGCGAGGTGGACGCTGACGAGGTAGATGGGCACATGCAGAACCAGATGGAAGAAGAAGACACCGATGTTGAAAGGGGTCATGCCGATGATTCTGACGAGTCAGATGAAGAAGAAAATGCAGAGGAGGTCCCGAATCCTGCATGGTGGAATCATGACTTATCATCTGCAATGACCGTGAATGATGGACATGATTCAGCCTGGCAATATCACCAGAACAATATTGCGACGAGTGCTATGTATCCGAACAAGCAAGCCCTGAAGGATGCAATAATTAATTGGGCAATGTCCACGCAAAGGGTTTTCAAAGCTGAGGTGTCCAGTCAGAAATTCCTCACAATGGTATGCAAGAATGCAGATTGTCCCGCAAGGGTGCACGGCTTTCTCCCTAAGTATGGCACAAGTTGGGTGATAAGTGACTTAGTTAATCACACTTGTCTTATTCCCTGCATCCCTCAAGATCATGCCAACCTTTCATCCACGCTTATTGCTCGACTGTTTTACGATGAGATAGTGCAAGGCAAAGCTATGGAAGTGAAGGCAGTGCAGACAAAAGTGTTCGCCAGGTTGAAGTACAGAATTTCTTATGGCAAGGCTTGGAGGGCTAAGCATGCAGCGCTTGAGAGGAGATTTGGTTCTTATTTTGATGCATATGACTCTGTTGTCCACCTCCTCCACACCCTGAAGCAGCGGAATCCAGGCACCTATATCGATATCCAAGACATTTCATGCCAGAGTTCCCAACTGTGAGGGTTTTGCATCGTCTCTTCTTCTCTTTCGGTGTATGCATCGAAGCTTTCAGGCATTGCCGACCGGTGATATGTGTTGACGGTACTTTTCTCACATGCAAGTACAAGGGTCAGATACTGACAGCCATAGGTCAAGACGGCCAAAATCAAGTCGTCCCACTGGCATTTGCTTTTGTGGAGAGTGAGAACATTGAAAGTTGGACATGGTTCTTCAGGTAGTTGAAAATATCAGTTGTCAAGGAGAAGCCGAATGTGTGCATCCTTCATGATAGGCATGCAGGTATACTCAGTGTGATAAGGACATTGACAAACCCAGGCCCTGAGGAACAAGTTCCATGGCAGGACTTGCAGGCCAACTGAGCCTAGTCGGCCCACTGCAGGCCTATCGGCCAACTGCAGGCCGACTGGACCCTGTCGGCCAACTGGAGGCCGACTGGGCTTGAATCTGCTGGCCGACAGCCCAATCGGCCAGCAGCAAACTGATGGGCCTCCGGTCGGCCTGCTGTGGGCCGACTGGGCTCTGTCGGCCTGCAGTAGGCCGATGGTGTATTATTTTTGAAAAATCTTTTTTTGCGTATTATTTCTGTAATTTTTTTTAAAAAATGTATTATTTTAAAAAATTAGCTGGATTTGCTGCGAAACAAAAAACATGCAACAAACAAGAACTGGCACTGGGCACTGGATCAATATGTTAGTCCAAAAAATAGTATAAAAAGTTGCCAAAAGTATGTAAAAGTTGTAGAATATTGGCATGGAACAATAAAAAATTATAGATACGACGGAGACGTATCAGCATCCCCAAGCTTAATTCCTGCTCGTCCTCGAGTAGGTAAATGATAAAAATGATAATTTTTGATGTGGAATGCTACCTAGCATAATCTTGGTCATGTAATCTAATCATGGCATGAATATTAAGACACAAGTGATTCAAAGCAATAGTCTATCTTTTGACATTAAGACAACAATACTTCAAGCATACTAATAAAGCAATCATGTCTTTTCAAAATAACATGGCCAAAGAAAGTTATCCCTACAAAATCATATAGTCTGGCTATGCTCCATCTTTACCACACAAAATATTCACATCATGCACAACCCCGATGACAAGCCAAGCAATTGTTTCATACTTTTGACGTTCTCAAACCTTTTCAACTTTAACGCAATACATGAGCGTGAGCCATGGACATAGCACTATAGGTGGAATAGAATATGCTGATGGAGGTTGTGTGGAGAAGACAAAAAGGAGGAAAGTCTCACATCGACGCGGCTAATCAACGGGCTATGGAGGTGCCCATCAATTGATGTCAATGCGAGGAGTAGGGATTGCCATGCAACGGATGCACTAGAGCTATAAGTGTATGAAATCTCAAACTGAAACTAAGTGGGTGTGCATCCAACTTGCTTGCTCAAGAAGACCTCGGGCATTTGAGGAAGCCCATCATCGGAATATACAAGCCAAGTTCTATAATGAAAATTCCCACTAGTATATGAAAGTGATAACTCAAGAGACTCTCTATATGAAGAACATGGTGCTACTCTGAAGCACAAGTGTGGTAAAAGGATAGTAACATTGTCCCTTCTCTCTTTTTCTCTCTTTTTTGTTGTTTTTTCTTCTTCTTCTTTTTTCCTTTTTTTCTTTTTTTTGTAGGCTTCTTTGGCCTCCCTCCTTTTTTGGGGGGCTTCTTTGTCCACTTTTATTTTGATAACCTCACATGGGACAATGTTCTAATAATGATGATCATCACACTTTTATTTATTTACAACTCAATGATTACAACTCGATACTAGAACAAAATATTGACTCTTTATGAATGCCTCCGGCGGTGTACCGGGATGTGCAATGATCTAGCGTAGCAAAGATATAAAAATACGGACAAGCCATGAAAATATCATGCTAGCTATCTTACGATCATGCAAAGCAATATGACAATGAATGCTCAAGTCATGTATATGATGATGATGGAAGTTGCATGGCAATATATCTCGGAATGGCTATGGAAATGCCATGATAGGTAGGTATGGTGGCTTTTTTGAGGAAGATATAAGGAGGCTTATGTGTGATAGAGCATATCGTATCACGGGGTTTGGATGCACCGACGAAGTTTGCACCAACTCTCGAGGTGAGAAAGGGCAATGCATGGTACCGAAGAGGCTAGCAATGATGGAAGGGTGAGAGTGCGTATAATCCATGGACTCAACATTATTCATAAAGAACTCACATACTTATTGCAAAAATCTATTAGTCATCAAAACAAGTACTACGCACATGCTCCTAGGGGGATAGATTGGTAGGAAAAGACCATCGCTCGTCCCGACCGCCACTCATAAGGAAGACAATCAATAAATAAATCATGCTCCGACTTCGTTACATAACGGTTCACCATACGTGCATGCTACAGGAATCACAAACTTCAACACAAGTATTTCTACAATCCACAACTACCCACTAGCATGACTCTAATATCACCATCTTTATATCGCAAAACTATTGCAAGGAATCAAACATATCATATTCAGTGATCTACAAGTTTTATGTAGGATTTTATGACTAACTATGTGAATGACCAATTCCTGTCATCTCTCTAATTAGATATAAGTGAAGCAAGAGAGTTTAATTATTTCTACAAAAGATATGCCCACGCTCTAACAAATATAAGTGAAGCAAAAGAGGATTCTACAAATGGCGGTTTTCTATGTGAAGAGAAACAGGCAATCCAAACTTCAAATGATATAAGTGAAGCACATGAAGCATTCTATAAAGCCATACTCAAAAGATATAAGTGAAGTGCAATGAGCATTCTATAAATCAACCAAGGACTATCTCATACCAGCATGGTGCATGAAAGAAAAGTGAAAACTAAATGCAAAAGACGCTGCAAGATTTGCACATATCGCATGAACGAAACGAATCCGAAAACATACCGATACTTGTTGAAGAAAGATGTGATGCCTTCCGGGGCATCCCCAAGCCACTACAAAAAAATACACTTCCGTGATGATACGCGTTTGTCACAGTAGGTCACGTTTTCTGTCATGCATGTACATCCATGACAATTTTATGACAGAATCAAGATAGTCATACCTGTGCTGTCGTAGAAGTATTCCATGACATTACCAAAATTATCATCACGGAAGTGTCCACTTCCATGACGATAAATCGCGCATCACAGAAGTGCTTTCGTCAAGGGTGACCGACACATGGCATCCACTGTAATGGAACTCCGTTAAGCTATCGGGTCCGGTTTTGGATCCGATAACCCGTTAACAACCACGACCAATGGGGATTTTCCACGTGTAAAATCATCATTGGCTGGAGGAAACACGTGTCGGCTCACCGTTGGGATAGATGTCATCCACTCATTGGACAGGAGGCGCCTATGATACGTCGACACGTGGCACGGCCCAACAGAGGCCCATTCCTGTGAAAAGGCCAGCCCGTTTGACTTGGTCAAAAGGTGGCGGGCCGGCCCACGGCAAGCCTGTTAACGGCCTGTCCGCATATAGCCATTTACAGCCCGCTAACCCAGGGCCCGTTTACGGCCTATCCGAATTAGGTCCAGTAGCGTCATCTGGGTCGTCCAGTATAATTCCAGCCCGTTTTAACTTCCGGCCCATGTATGGCCCATGACGTATTTCGGCCCATATGAGGCCCTTAGTAACCCTCGGCTCATTAACGGCCCGTGGTAAAACTGGCCCGTAATGAACAGTGTATCACTTTATACCCATTAACGGCCCATTATTCCGTTGGGCCGTTTCCAGCCCATGTTATCTTTCGGCCTTCTCAAGGCCCATTTATTCTTGGGCTCATTTCCAGCATTCGTTTACTTTCGGCCAGTTACTGTCATTTTCTGCTTGTGGGCCAAATTTAGCCCGTGGTTACAGTCAGCCCGTTTGTGGCCCGTTAATACGTTGGGCCGTTTTCATAGCGTCATCAAATACGGCCGATTAACGATGGCCCATTGTGGTCGGCCCATGAACGGACGATTTCAACTCTAGCCCATTTACGGCCATAATGTGGTCTGTTATTGGCCCATGTTTGGCCAACCGATCATACGGCCCGTAGAAGGCCCATTGATGATACGGCCCGTAGAAGGCCCATTGTGTCTACGGCCCGTATAAGGCCCATTGTTTCTATGCCCCGTAGAAGGCCCACTGTTTCTACGGCCCTTAGAAGGCCCATTGTTTCTACGGCCCGTAGGAGGCCCATGTTAACTACAGTAAATATGTAGCCCATGGTTAATGTGGCCTAGTTTTAAAAAATAGGTTATTGCGGCCACGAGCAAACCGCGGAAAAAGAACTGCACTGACTACAAGAAAACAAATAAACAAGACAATAAGGAAATAAATAAGCAAGCAACTTACGCTAGGCTATCACGGCTATTACACATATTACATCCACTGGGCATCAAAGTTCGCCACCAGTGCAAATGTAGGGAACAAAGCAGCATATAAACGCAGCAGCAAAACAAGTCCAGAACTGAAACCACTTCAGAAGAGCTCAAGAAACAATATCCTGGGTACCCATAATGCTGGCAAGATGCTTAGCAAGCTTATGAACTTTCTCTTGTTTGGCGCTTAAATCCTCCAGCACTTGCTGTTGCACCAGAAAGTATGCATCTGAATTCTGTAGGGACTTCCTCAGTCCTTCGGCTTCCTGTCGCATAACATCTGATCGATGTCTTTCAACTTGAAGTTGAGACTCAAGAAGCCGAACTGATTCAGGCAGCGAGTTCGAAGAGCTGGTGCCAGCAGTAGTAGCCAGTAACTCGAACTTTGGGGTTGTCTCAGTGTCTTTAATATAGTTTTTATCAGCTTTCTTGGAGACCAACAGGGATGTCTCACTATCTTGAACCTTATCTGCATTACTTCCTTTACCATTGCATAACGGGGTACTCTTCTCCAATATTTTATCCGCGTTCTAAAAGAGAAACAAACAAACACATCACAGGTTTACAATGTAGTATATGAAACTCATTTTGGTAAACCAGTTCAGTAGTAAGGTGGACAGGATAACAACATGAAACAAACATACATCTATGTAGTATGTTCACTGTATGGTCTATATCATTCTAGTTTATGTTGCCAAATCAAGATAGATACAGTTCGAATCATATCTATTTAAGACAAAGAAGCATAGACAGAATATAAGTGTGGGAAACTACACATCAATAACAACACTTGTAATGTGCATGGATGAGAACATAACTGTTTATTCAATTGAAACTGAAATCAACATAGAGCAAGTTACAACAGCAAACACGTTAAAGAAACAGGTTTAAAACATGCCTGTTGCCCCATTGGAGTTTCAATTGCATCCTTCAAATTTGAAATTAGTTGGTATGAGTAAATACAGTGATGCAAGAGCAAAGTAGTATGAACCATAGCTACGGAACCTGACCTGAGAACAATTCTTCTTCTGCTTTAAGCGTTGACTTGGGGTTCGGAGTGGTGGTCCTCGTGCTTTGGGCACTGCAGTTGCCTTACTAACTGCTCATGTTTGGGTGCTCTGTGGTGGAGACGGTGCTGTGTCAACGGGAACTGGGTTACTATCTGCTGGGGTTGGGGTTAGAAGGGGTGTAGATGGTTCTCTATCCAACTGGGTAGGGGTACAATCTGCGTGAGTCTGGGTTATGTGTGGTGGGGCTGGTTCCTGGGCAAGTACAACCGTGGTTCTATCTCCATCGACAGGTAGCACGATCTTTTCTGAAGACCGTGTTTTTACTCCCACAGATACTGCCATCACCCCCTCCAATTAAAATGGCTGATAAACAAGAAAAGTAATTTAATGTACAGACATTGTAAGATAGACAGGTGCAATGGATAGTAGGGAAGAAAACAGGGCATGAAATAATTCACACTTATGTTGTCTAACCAAACAGAATAGCAGGACATAATTTCACATATATGATGGCTAATTAAATAGGATAGCATGACACAATTTCATATGTATGATGGCTAACTAAACATGATAGAATGACATACTTCAAAATATGATGACTATGTAAACAGGATGACATGATATAACTATACGATGTGTCTATTAAAGTGGTTGGCATGCCATAAATCACAAACATGCCGTCGATGGAAACATGATGGCATGATATAATTCACGGATAGAATGACATAATTCAAAATATGATGACTATGTGAACATGATGAGATGATATAACTATATTATGTCTTTAGAAAATGGGTTGGCATGCCATAATTCAGATACATGCTGTCTATGTAAACATCATGGCATGATATAATTCAAATATATGATTTATATACTAAGGAAGTGAGCAGAGGGCAATCGCATATATGATGTGTCAACTAAGGAGATGGCATTCAATATCATGTATATGATGTAAAAACTAAGCATTGCAATACAACATATGCATGATATGAGTAATATAACCCTGCCAAGTTTGAGCATACACCTCAGGGGGATAATAGGACTGGTCATCTGCCGCTGAATCCTCCTCTGAAGAGCTATCTGTAACCAGCAAAATATTTGCTTCAGCAGGTAGCATTGTCTGCTCTGAAGACCTTGTTTTCACTCCAGATTTCTCCATCACCAATTCAAATGGCTGACGCACAGGAAGAGCAGTTGAATATACAAACATTGTTGACAAAAGCAATGAGAAATACAAAAAAAGGACGGCATGATATAATTCACATATATGACGCTTGGCTAAACAGCATGGCATTGCATAATTCACATATATAATGCCTTGCAACAAGATAGCATTGCATAATTCACATATATAATGTCTTGCAACAAGATGGCATTGCATAATTCACATATATGGTAATTAGACACTAAACAGGTGGCATTCACACAAAGCATGTCTAAACTAAGCAAATGACATAGCAATGCAAGATACCATATGCACGATATGAGCAACATAACCCTGCCAAGTTAGAGCACGCACCTCGGGGGGGAAATAGGACTGGTCATCTGTCTCTGAATCCTCCTCCGAGGAGCTATCTATAACCAGCAAGACATGCGCTTCGTCAGATAGCATTGTCTGCTCTGAAGACCTTGTTTCCACTCTATATTTTTCCATGACCGTGCCGAATGGCTGATGCACAGGAAGAGTAATTGAATGTACTAAAATTGTTGAAAAATTTAACACGTAATAAAAAATGATGTCATGATATAATTCACATATAAGATGACTGGCTAACCAGGGTGGCATTGCAAAATTCACATATATGATGCCTGGCTAAACAAGATGGCATGCATGATTCACATATACGATAAAGAACTAAACAGATGGCATTGACACAAAGCATGTCTAAACTAAGCAGATGACATCTTTGATGTATACAGTAAGCAATGCAAGGCACCATATGCATGATATTACCAACATCAGCATGCCAAGTTAGAGCGAAGACCTCATGGGGTAAACAGGAGTGGTCTTCTGCTTCTGAATCTCCCTTTGAACAGTTATCTTCCTCTTGATTATGATCCGAAATGGGTGGAGGGGGGCTGCCTTTGCACCCACCATGGAGCGACGTCTGCATGAAATTTTATTGCCACGCAAGGCTCGTCTCTTTTGCTCTACATGTTCAGTTCCATTGTGTACAATAACTGACATGCATAGGAATAAAACATAGTGAGATTATGTAAGGAGTGCATGCACAAATCCAGAGTGATGGTAGCAAACCGTGGATAGACCCAAAACCAATGATAGCGGGCAGATAATAGCTTTAGTTAAAAAATACAGATAATGTCTCCTTTAATGTTTGTTTGCACCCAACATGAAACTCATAGTAGAAACCCGAGATTAACCAGATAGTAGACAGATAGTACTGATTGCTGCCCCAATATGTACCCCACAACCATTTAAAAACTCAAGTTTCAGCATAAGTTTGGACCTGACTCGGAGTCTAATAGGTGAACACGACGATAAAGTAGCATGTCATCATATAAGCGATGCGTAACGTAAGCAGACACGGAAGAGTGCGACCTCTCTTGCGGACCTGTGTAGTCCTCAAGGTCATCTGCTCAGTTGATGATGGTAATGCAGTTGTCGTGGCTGCCGGCGGCGGGGAAGAAGATCTGAGGCGGCGAAAGACGGTCTGGAGAGTGGATCCCTGCTGTGGTGAACCCTTTCATCGTTGGAGCAGCTGAGCTGGGGTGGAACACAACACCGCAGGAGCAGGACAAACCACACAAGGTTTTCTTTGACACATATCTGTAACAGAAGTAATTGTGTAAGGGCTTGTTTGAATTTGAGGATTCTAACAATGCAGGGATAGGAAATAGACAGGAATAGGATAGGAATGTCGGATCACGGGTTCCGGAAAAACCCTCAAGGTTCGAACACTGGGGTGCGCACGAAGATCTCCCCCTACCGATCCACGCCCTAGCTTCGCTAAGATCTCAAGGACTAACTCTACGAACTCGCAACACAAGGGACACAAGATTTATACTGGTTCGGGCCACCGTTGTGGTGTAATACCCTACTCCAGTGTGGTGGTGGTGGAATGCCTCTAGGGCTAAGGATGAACAGTTACAAGGGGAAGAACAACCTCCTGAGGTTGAGGTGTTCTTGTGCTTGGTGTGTGGCTAAGGATCGGCTAAAGATTAGATGCCTCCTACTGTGGTGGCTAGTCCTATTTATAGAGGCCCTGGTCCTCTCCCCAAATATTGAGCAGGAAGGGAGCCAACAACGGCCAATTTGAAAGGGGACAGGTAGTATAGCTTATCCTGACAAAAGCAGTCTTCGCCTGCAAAAGGCTCTGGTGGTGACGCCGCCTTGGGTTCCATGGTGACCTCCATCTTGCCGTCCTGCTGGTCTTGGTCTCGTTGCACCGATATGGAAACCATTGCCTGACGCCTCGGTACTCCGCGCCTGCGCTTGCCTCCCGTGCACCAAAGGGGAAACAAGGACACTGTGGCGCTGGCGCCCGCCTGACGCCCGCCTGGTCTCGATCGTCATGGCTCACGTCACGAGAACCTCACGAGGTTTGCCTTGCCTTGAACTCTCCGCCCCTCGCGAGCCAACCTGGTGAGGCCGCTCCCGAAGAGGTCTTGCGTCGTCCGCCTCGCGAGGCTTGGCCCCTCACGAGGGTCTTGAATGCTTGTTGGTGAAGATGGGCAGTACAGGCCCGCTTGCAGAGCCACGCCATGGGCCGCAGGCAGGCAAGTTTGGGGACCCCCGTTCCCAGAACGCTGACAGTAGCCCCCGGGCCCAAGGCGCGCTCGGGCTTGGCTTCGAGGCGAAGCCAAAGGTCAAGTGCGGAGCGCTGCGGGCCCCAATAGCCTGCGGCCTTGGTCGACGCGTGGCAGTTGATTGGACGTGGGCGTCTCCGCTTCCCCACGATGCCTCGGCAACTGCCCGACTTGACAAGTCCCTGCGACATGCAAGGAAAAACCATCATTACCTGTGATCGTGGGGGCCGATGGTTGGCCTTCTCTTGCTATAAATGGGGAGGGGGGCAGAGCCCCCATCGCCCATCTCTTGCCATTCCGCTTGCTTCTCCTCCTCTGCTCCATCGCCGACACCAATGGCGCCGTCGAAGAGGTTCTCTACCGCGGAGAAGTGGAAGGCCCCTCGCGAGGGGCCCGGCTCCCCGGCGCCCAAGCGTGGACGCGGCCGTCCCCGCAAGCACACCACGACCCCCGCCGCGGCCCCTCGCTCCCGCGGTGGCGCCGCTGCGCGTGGCAGGGGTCGTTCCAGTCGTGGCAGCCCTGTCGACGAAGGGAGACGTGCCATGGTTGCACGGCCTCCCCGGCCGCGCTTCCACTCGGCGGAGGTGCTGCCGGAGTTCGTCGTCTGGTCGGAGAATGTAACGCCCACGATGCGGCTATATCTCCCACGTGTCGAGGCACGACTTAGAGGCATAACCGCATAGTGGTTGTTACAAGTTGGTAATCAGAGCCATCCCCGACTTAGGAGCCCCCTGCTTGATCGAATCGCTGACGTTGTTGAGTCTAGAATAAAAATGTTTTGAGTCTTAGGATTATATATATCGGAGAGTAGGATTCTTTTTACTCCTCAGTCCCTTCGTCGCTCTGGTGAGGTCTCCTGACGTAGAAGTTTTGACTATTCTCTCCTCAAATTTCACTAAATTTTTTTTTAGGATCACGCGGGTATCTTGGAATCGTTCCGATCGATTTGTGACGAGAACATTGTTCTTGGTGCCTCCTGTCATTTAGGGGTTGTGGCAGTGTCCCGGGGAGTTGAGCTCCGAGGTGTTGTCGTCACAATTTTATCGTTGCAGTTCTGGAATACCTGAGTTTCGCCGACATCGAAATCTCTTTTATGCAGTTGTTGGTGAGATCACCTCGACGCCACCCAGTACTGGGGCGGGAGTTCGGGAGTATTGCCATAACTTGTATAACGGATGTTTTTCGAAGGTTGAGGTAAACGATTTCCGAAGGTTTCTTGGTTATGTGTTGACGGATGGATACAGCTGGATCTAGGGATTGTTAGTTTGGGTGATATATATTTGTGTCCCCTGTATCCCCTACACCAGATTGCATAACCAGAAAGTTTCGGGAGTTTATAAGTGGGAATTCTAGTAGCCTTAGGATTTCTTTCCGACAGACGCAGGATATGAGATTGGGGTTCGACGTCTAGTGGTCCGCCTGTATACGGTTGATTTTACAGTGGTCTCGTTGTGTCTTAAAGAGTCCATGGCTTTGCCGACTCGGGGACGCTTCGTATGTCATGTGCACAGCCTTGTACATGATGTTGCTGTACGATTGAGCCCGTGTGGGCCCCACCACGAAAACTTCGGACGAAATTTCTATCATATGTTTGTTCCGGCTTATTCTGCAAGCAAATACTTGGCTTTATTTTGTTTTGTGGTATTCGAGTTCCCTTCGAATTCACATGTTCATTCCATATCTTTTGCAAGTGGCTTCTCAACTTATGGAAGTGTGATGTTTTACTACGGAATTCATTCGTTCATCTTCGTTCGAATGTTTATTGTGAAGACTATATGTTGCAATTTCTATCCGTTGATTCTACTTATCTTTGTCTATCAAGATGCTAACGGATGTCACCCTCTTCAGGATGGCTCCGCCAACGCGTCAGCATCCGGATCGAAATGAAGGGAGTCAAGCGATCCCTCCGCCACCACCTCCACCTCCGGAGGCATGGCAATCAATCATGGCAGCCACCAACGCCAATGCTCAGATGATTCTGCAACTCTTGCAAGAACGTACTCAAGGGCAAGGCAATCAAGGTCAAGGCATCAATCAGTTTCACTTTGCCACTCTCAACCAGTTTCTCGCAAATCAGCCCAAGTCTTTCAGCTACTGTGCCGAGGCCACGGATGCCGATGATTGGCTCGTGGACATCAACAAGCATTTTGAATGTAGCAATGTCAGGCCTGAGGACTTTGTCAAGTTCGCTTCTTTCCAGCTCAAGGACCAAGCTGCTGATTGGTTTCAGCAATACAAAGATTCCAGAGGAGGTCGTGTGATCACTTGGACTGACTTCTGTCGGGACTTCAAAGCGCACCACATTCCATAAAGTGTTGTTGAGAGCAAGCGTGAGGAGTTCCGCAATCTCAAGCAAGGAAACATGTCTGTGTATCAATACAACATTCAGTTTCAGAAACTTGCTCGCTTCGCTAAGCAAGACGTTCCTGATGAGAAGAGCATGATCTATCACTTCAGAGGTGGCCTTAAAGAGGATCTGCAGTTAGCTCTCGTTCTTGTTGAGCCTACTCAGTTTGATCAATTCTACAATATGGCACTGAAGCAAGAGGCTGCTCAGCTCAAGTGTGAGGCTTCTAAGAAGAGAGTCAGAGACGCAGTTCAGTCTTCTTCTTCCTCACTTGTGTCAGCTAAGCAACAGAAGTTCTGGTTGCCTCCTCCTCCGTTTCGTTAGTCTTACCAGCAGAAGAACAAAGGTGGCCATAGTTCTTCCAACTCTTCCAACTCTGGCTATCAGACCAAGTCTCAGAATCAAGCTCCCAAGTCCAATGCTCCTTATCACCGTCCTCTCTCAGAGGTGACTTGCAACAAATGTCAGCAGAAAGGTCACTATGCTAACAAGTGCTTCAACCAGAGGCGTCTTCCTCCTCCTCCTCCTGTCAGATCTTCCAGCAATGCAGTGGTCAAGCATAACCCAAAGTCTTCCACCGCCTCCTCCGGCGCCGCGCCCGCCGGCGGCCCCCTCCTCCGGCCGCCCCGCCCTCGCCGCCGGCCCCTCTCCTCCTCCGGCCCGAGCCGGCGAGCTCGAGCGCCCGCGCCCGCGCCCAGCCGGTCCCGATCCGATCTGGTCAACGGGAGTAGGTTGACCCGAGACCCCCCCTCTTTTTTTCTAAGTCCCTGAAACATTTTAGTATATGCTCCTGTTCGAGATGCGATAACTTTGTGCATGTAGCTCCAATTCGCGCGTATAATATGTCAAATTGTTCGTCTCGTGATGCTCTTCATTTTGTTCAATTGCACCATTTTCATTAGAGGTCATCTTGATGCCCAAATCCTCGTTGGAAGAGGGCTAGTTGCTGTTAATCTCTGGTTCTTATCAGAACTTGGAGATTTGTCATTTTTGTATCTTTTATTCTGTGCATCTTTTGAGCATGAGCTCTACATGTGTTTTGAAGTATGCCATGCCATCTCTCTAGTGGTATAGTCCATGTATTTTTGTGATCTTTGTGGTGACTAGCACAAGCATGCAAAGTAGGCCCCGTAATATTTCTGATTTCAGGGACTTAGTGATTTCTCAAAGTCTTTGTCTGCTGTAATTTTGTTGCCATGTAAACTTGTTGCTACAGAGAGATCCATGCATATTTTGGAGATGTTCAGTAAGGATGTTTTGTAGCTATAGTTGTAATTGATCCATTCCTGCAATTGTTTGCAATTTTAGAGCACCATAGCATGACTCAATCTTGCTCTACTTTTGCTATAAAATATTTCTGGCAGATTCTTAACATGACATGCATTTTTGCCAAGCTTATTGTAGTTGACCCATACATGCTATGCAATTTTTCTTGCCATGGATAGCTTCATAATCATGCCATCTTGCTGTAGGTATGCTTGGTTTGTCATGCATTGCTCTGTAGTGAGTGCATCAAGCTCACAAAGAGGCCTACATATTAATATTTATGCCATGCTCTGTTTTCTGCTAAGTCTGAAACCTGATAACGAAACTTGCTATGTTTACATGCTTGCCATCTTTTCTTCTGGTCCTTTTTGGCTTATGGTCAGTAAGGGACTTTTGTCATGTGCATTTAGTAGAACACTACCATGCCTTGTTTTGCTATGTTAAGTTCCTGTAGTATGTCGATTTCGTGCTCTGAACATTGCTACCTGATGCTGATTTCTGCCATGTCCAGTTTTTCACTAAGTCTGTGAACCTGTAATCTTTTGCACTATTGCCATGCTTGTTTGAGCTAGATATGTTGTGAACTAGCAGTAGCTCAGTGTTCATCTTTTGTCAAGCATCTCCTGTAGATTACTGCAATGTGCTTTGTTGCTATGTTGGGGTGCTGTAGTATTGTTACTTGTTGCATTTTAAGTGCTATCTTGCTGTTTATCGCAGATTCGTGTCATTCTTGTTTTGCTTGTCATTTGCAAACCGTGCATCCGATTCCGGTGATCTTTATATCGATTTCGACCGAAATCATCTCATCTTTCCAGTGGCATGCTTGGTTTGTCAAGTTACTGCCATGTTCATCATCTCCCTTCCGGAGCACGCATATGCATCGCATATCATAACTCGCATATCATACATGTCTTGCATCTTGTTGCTTGTGCATTTCTCGTTGTTGATTGTGGTTCCGTTTATTTGTGCTCTTGTCTTGGGTAGAGCCGGGAGACGAGTTCGTGAACGAGGAACCTGTCGAGTACGCTTACGAGGATCAAGCTTTCGACAACTCTGAGAATCTTGCAGGCAAGATGACCACCCCTCGAAATCACTTCTATCTTTGCTATGCTAGTTGTTTCGCTCTATTGCCATGCTCGCTACCTTTCTCTTGCTATATCATGTCTCCTATTTCAGCCATGTCAGCCCCTAACCATCCTTTCCTAGCAAACCGTTGTTTGGCTAAGTTACCGCTTTTGCTCAGCCCCTCTTATAGCGTTGTTAGTTGCAGGTGAAGTTGAAGTTTGTTCCATGTCGGAACATGGATATGTTGGGATATCACAATATCTCTTATTTAATTAATGCATCCATATATATTTGGTAAAGGGTGGAAGGCTCGGCCTTATGCCTGGTGTTTTGTTCCACTCTTGCCGCCCTAGTTACTGTTATACCGGGATTATGTTCCTTGAGTTTGCGTTCCTTACACGGTCGGGTGATTATGGGACCCCCTTGACAGTTCGCCTTGAATAAAACTCCTCCAGCATGGCCCAACTTTGGTTTTACTATTTGCCGCCTAAGCCTTTTCCCCCGGGTTTTCGCGAGCCCGAGGGTCATCTTATTTTAACCCCCCCGGGCCAGTGCTCCTTCGAGTGTTGGTCCGAACCGAGCAGCCTGCGGGGCCACCTCGGGGAAACTCGAGGTCTGGTTTTACTCGTAGCTTGACTTATCCGGTGTGCCCTGAGAACGAGATATGTGCAGCTCCTATCGGGATTTGTCGGCACATTCGGGCGGCTTTGCTGGTCTTGTTTTACCATTGTCGAGATGTCTTGTAAACCGGGATTCCGAGACTGATCGGGTCTTTCCGGGAGAAGGTTTATCCTTCGTTGACCGTGAGAGCTTGTGATGGGCTAAGTTGGGACACCCCTGCAGGGTAATATCTTTCGAAAGCCGTGCCCGCGGTTATGAGGCAGATGGGAATTTGTTAATGTCCGGTTTTAGATAACTTGTCACTTGACCCAATTAAAATACACCAAGTGCGTGTGTAGCCGTGATGGTCTCTTCTCGGCGGAATCCGGGAAGTGAACACGGGCTGTGTTATGTTTGACGTAAGTAAGTGTTCAGGACCTCTTCTTGGTCATTGCTAGATGACGTCCGTTCCTTTGCTTCTCTTCTCGCTCTCATTTGCGCAAGTTAGCCACCATAAATGTTTTTGCCGCCGTAGCTCCACCTCTTTGCACTTCTTGTCCTACAAACTTAAATAGTCTTGATCTCGCGGGTGTGAGATTGCTGAGTCCCCGTGACTCACAGATACTTGCAACACCAGTTGCAGGTGCCGACGATGCCAGTGCAGATGATGGCGTCGATCTCAAGTGGGAGTTCGACGAGGAACGTGGTCGTTACTATGTGTCTTTTCCCTGATGATCAGTAGTGGAGCCCAGTTGGGACGATCGGGGATCTAGCATTTGGGGTTGTCTTATTTTCATCTGGATTTTGACCGTAGTCGGTCTATATGTTTGTATTTTGGATGATGTATGAATGATATTTATGTATTGTGTGAAGTGGCGATTGTAAGCCAACTCTTTATCCCATTCTTGTTCATTACATGGGATTGTGTGAAGATGACCCTTCTTGCGACAAAACCACTATGCGGTTATGCCTCTAAGTCGTGCCTCGACACGTGGGAGATATAGCCGCATCGTGGGCGTTACAGAGAACCCGGCCGGCAACTGGCTTCAGCTCCCGCGCTTCTTCACCGACGAGCTGCCAGCCTC
Source organism: Triticum aestivum (assembly GCF_018294505.1). Taxonomy (NCBI): domain Eukaryota; kingdom Viridiplantae; phylum Streptophyta; class Magnoliopsida; order Poales; family Poaceae; genus Triticum; species Triticum aestivum. The sequence goes on from NC_057799.1 coordinate 509,613,832, forward strand.
CGGTCCAGGTGGGCTCTGGCTGCAGGCGGACGGTTGCTGCAGCAGGGCTTCTTGGGTTGCAGTCGAGGTCTCTGTCATGGGCAACATAGCTCTGGCCCGCGGTTGGTAGACGTTCGCCCGCGCGCGCGGCCTGGGCAGGCGGTGCACCCTCCATTTTAAGTACCACGGTGATGTGACCCTCTACGTGAGGGTGTTTGGGGAAGATGGTCGCCGCGCCGGGTGCTGCCCCGAGGTGAACGACGGCGAGGAGGTGCTCGGCCTTGGCGATGGTCGGGACGAGGAGGAGGGCGAACCCGCCCTTGGTGCCGACCGCATCTCGTCCAGCTACGGTGGCTCTTCCCCTGGCGACAGCTCCAGCAGTGGTGGCTACGACCAGCCGCCACACCGTCGCGCCCGCTTCGAAGGTGGCAGCGGGTCGTCTCGTCGCCGCGCCTCCGTGAAGCACGAGGAGGGGTCCAGCTGAGCTCAGGACGTCGCCAAGAGCCCGTCCCCGTGAACCACTGTAGGGGCAGGCGCCGCTTTTATCTTGTTCTTCCTTTCCTTCCTGTATCAAAAAAGAAACCAGTATGGGCCCCGGAGGGGCGTGTATCGAACCATGATTCCTCAATCACTATGTTATGCTTATCGTTTCTGTGTTGTGCCGTTGTTTTGTGTAGAGACAATTTAGCTTGGCACGCTCAGGGTAGCCTCCTCTTCACGAGGCACTTGTTTCCTGGTGCCTGTCAAGGCCTTCCTTGACTCAATGGGCACTTAGGAACTGCCAAAAAATCGTTAGGAAGCTCGCTAGGAGGCTTATCGTTCACCCGAGCCTTGACCCAGCGCTTCATATCGCGGTACCCGAGGGGCACGGATTAGGAGAGATGCGCCAACTTGTGGGCTCGAATGAGGGTGCCTCGCGAAAAAACAGACGGAAGGCAGAGAAAAGGAAAAACGCTCATGAGGGCACCTGCCTAGCCCCCTCACGAGGAATGCGAGAGAGAGAGAACAGGTTAAACCGGAGTCGGAAATAGCGGCAAAAGGCGACGGAACCAAATCAGCAAGGAACACCAGAAGCAAATTTCAATTAAAAAGGAGACGAGCCAACTACGGAAAGCAAATGAAAAGCCGCGTCCGGCACCTAGTCTAGTCTTCAAGTCTTCTCACCAGCGCGGAGCTAAGTGCTGCCACCAGGACGTGGGAGGGAGCCCCCGAGGCTCGAGGGCATCACTCTTGAGACTCCGGGGCGTGTACATCCCCACTCGTTATTACGTGAGACTGTCACGGGCGGGGATCTTCACAGGCATTGGGCCTTTCTTCATGGGTAGAAATTCTGGAGGTGCTGGATGTTCCAGGCGTTCTGGATGGGTACCCCGTCCTGTATCTCCAGGCACGCGGTGAGGGAGTCTTGGATTAGGGGGTCCTCGGACAGCCAGACTATATCCTTTGGCCGGACTGTTGGACTATGAAGATACAAGATTGAAGACTTCGTCCCGTGTCCGGATAGGACTCTTCTTGGCGTGGAAGGCAAGCTTGGCAATACGGATATGTGGATCTCCTCCCTTGTAACCGACTCTGTGTAACCCTAGCCCCCTCTGGTGTCTATATAAACCGGAGGGTTTTAGTCCGTAGGACAACAACAATCATACCATAGGCTAGCTTCTAGGGTTTAGCCCCTACGATCTTGTGGTAGATCAACTCTTGTAATACTCATATCATCCAGATCAATCAAGCAAGAAGTAGGGTATTACCTCCATCGAGAGGGCCCGAACCTGGGTAAACATTGTGTCCCCCGCCTCCTGTTACCATCCGCCTTAGACGCATAGTTCGGGACCCCCTACCCGAGATCCGCCGGTTTTGACACCGACATTGGTGCTTTCATTGAGAGTTCCACTGTGCTATCACCATAAGGCTAGATGGCTCCTTCGATCATGGGCAACGATGCGATCCAGGGTGAGGTTTTCCTCCCCGGACATATCTTCGTATTCGGCGGCTTCGTACTGTGGGCCAACTCGCTTGGCCATCTGGAGCAGATCGAGAGCTACGCCCCTGGCCATCAGGTCAGGTCTGGAAACTCGAACTACACTGCCGACATCCGCGGAGACTTGATCTTTGACGGATTCGAGCCCATGTCAGGTGCGCCACACAATCACGACGAGCATGATTTAGCTGTGCCGTCGGACAGTGTTCGGGAGATCACACCTGCAACCACTCTGGCCCTCAATCCGGAACAAATTGCGCCATCTGAGGACGGGTGGATGGACCCCGCCACGGAGGCCGCACACTCAGTGGCGATAGAGCCGAATACTGACTTCACCTCCTACAAGACCCGTGTTGCCGAACCGTTGGATTCATCCCCGGCCACGGACTCCGAGCCGCCTGCGTCCGTGCCCATCAAATCCGATCGGGCACCAATCATGGAGTTTACCTCCGCGGATATCTTTCAGCACTCGCCTTTTGGCGACATACTAAACTCGTTGAAGTCTCTCTCCCTGTCAGGAGACCCTTGGCCGAACTATGTCCGGCTAGAATGGGATGCGGATGACGAAGAAATTCGCGCCCCACCCACCACCCACTTAGTAGCCACTATCAACGATTTAACCGACATGCTCGACTTCGGCTCCGAAGACATCGACGGTATGGACGACGATGCAGGAGACGAACAAGAACCACCGCCCACAGGGCGCTGGACTGCCACCTCATCGTATGACATATACATGGTGGACACCCCCAAAGAAAACAATGACGAGGAACGGAAGCATGCAGCGAAGGATAGCTCCCTCGAGAAGCAACCAAAGCGAAGGCATAGGCGTCGCTCCAAATCCCGCCTCGGCAAAAACAGCGATAACAACGCAAGAGAAAATAACACCCCAGTCGACTCCAGAGGAAACGACGACCACATTGACCCAGCGATACAGCAGGATGAACCAGGGAACGGCGAACATAGTACGGATCCGCTGTCCGAACACGACCCACGCGAGGACACACATCAAAAGGCTGGCGCGACCAGATCCATCTACGGATCTAGGAAGCGCGCTCCAGCGCATAATCAAAACCGAACACTACAACCGTCAGAACGGCATGACACATCCAAATACAGGGGTGCCGCGCACCCCCTATGTTTCACCGATGAGGTGCTGGATCACGAATTTCCAAAGGGATTCAAACCCATGAACATAGTGGCGTACGACGGAACAACAGACCCTGGGGTCTGGATTGAGGACTTCATCCTCCATATTCATATGGCTCGCAGAGACGATCTCCACGCCATCAAATACTTGCCCCTCAAGTTGAAAGGACCAGCTCGGCACTGGCTGAAGAGCCTCCCCAAAAATTCAATTGGAAGTTGGGAGGAGCTTGAGGATGCTTTTAGGGCTAACTTTCAAGGGACCTATGTCCGACCTCCGGATGCAGACGATTTAAGTCATATAATTCAACAGCCCGGAGAGTCAGCTCGAAAGCTTTGGAACATATTTCTCACTAAGAAGAACCAAATCGTCGACTGCCCGGACGCCGAAGCCTTAGCAGCTTTCAAACACAGCGTCCGAGACGAATGGCTCGACAGACACCTCGGCCAAGAAAAACCAAGGACAATGGCAGCCCTAACAAGCCTTATGACCCGCTTTTGCACGGGCAAAGATAGCTGGCTGGCCCGTAGTAGCACCAGCGACCCAGGAACATCTGAAGTCAGGGATGGTAATGGAAAACCACGACGTAATAAAAGCAAGCGTCGGAATAACGAAGACAGCCCAGACAACACAGCGGTAAACGCCGGATTTAGGGGCTCTCGACCCGGTCAGCGGAAAAAGCCTTTCAAAGGCAATAGAGATGGACCGTCCAGCCTAAACAAGATTCTAGACAAATTATGTCAGATTCATGGCACCTTCGATAAACCTGCAAATCACACCCACAGAGAATGCTAGGTCTTCAAGCAGGCCGGCAAGTTAAACGCCGAACACAAGGAGAGGGATACACCAAGTGAAGACGAGGACGAGCCTCGCCAGCAAAGCACTGGGGAACAGAAAAAATTCCCAGCAGAGGTCAAAACAGTGAACATGATTCACGTGACGAGGAGGAGAAGCAAACATGCACTCCGAGACATACGTGTCGTAGAGCCCGTCACCCCTAGGTCCAACCCTTGGTCGGCCCGCCCGATCACTTTTGATCGCAGGGATCATCTGACAAGTATCTGGCACGGAGGGTTGGCTGCCTTGGTGCTAGACCCAATTATCGACGGATACCATCTCACCCAAGTCCTCATGCACGGCGACAGTAGTCTTAATCTGATATATCAGGACACAGTACGCAAAATGGGGATAGACCCGACAAGAATCAGCCACGGTAATACTACCTTTAAAGGAGTAATACCAGGCCCAGAGGCCCGATGTACGGGCTCTCTAGTACTAGAGGTTGTATTCGGTTCTCCCGACAACTTCCGAAGTGAAAAGTTAACCTTCGACATCGCTCCATTCCGAAGCGGCTATCAAGCACTACTCGGAAGAACAGCTTTCGCTCGTTTTAATGCAATACCGCATTACGCTTCTCTTAAGCTTAAGATGCCCGGTCCACGTGGCATCATCACAATTAGCGGAAATATTGAGTGTTCCGCGCGCGCGGAAGAACGTGTGGCGGCTTTAGCAGCTGAACACTAAACGGCCTCTCCAACCAGAATAAATGATAGGTCGTCAAGACCGCGGACACGGCTAGACGAGTCCGGCGCATCACTAGCTGTAACCACTTAGTTAAACATGAGATTGGTTTGATGGATATACCCCCATAGGCGGTACCAGGGGCTTCCCGCACGTAAAAAGGACTACAATGATAATCGTGCCGCACCCTTCCAGGATACGGCACAACGGAGACACAGGCGCAGACGTGCAGCAGGGCCCCGCTCAAAGGTTTATTTTTTAGATTAAGACCCTGTGTAAACCTTTTTTACTGTCTCTTGTTGTTTCACATCCTCCGGATACTCAGTATAACCGAGAGGGATGCTGACGTTATTGGCATTTCGCCACATCAGAATAATGCACGTACCTGGACACTTGGGGTTCATTATCAAGGGCGTCACTCAGCCCGGCATATGTTGTAAAGACCAAATACCTTAGGGAGTGTTCGGCGTCGCGAGTTTGGCCTTATATGCATCAGCTCCGAATCATGTCTTTGGTCAAATGTTGGGTTTGCCCGGCTTCCGCAGTTTGCTACCTTACGTTCCGCTCTATCAGCTAAGGTGACACCGGGAGAACTACTGCGATTGTGCCCTGGTTCACCCGGACGAGCACCTCAGTAGAGAAAGCCGAAAACTAACTGTCATGATAAAGTGTGAGATTGGTCAACCACTCGATGACTCATCGGAATCTTCGGGATTCCTCCGCATTAACGAAGGACCGGTTTCCCTGGTCATGTACGTACGTGCACCGTATTCGGATAGCCGCGGAAATACCAGGGGCTATATCGTAGCCCCACTATCAAACTCCTATGGTTAAGTGAAAGTGTTAAACCAATATAGTCTGATTGCCTCGTTCGCCGCGCTACCACCTCCTTCATGGACCAAGACGTTGGATCAAGTGTGAAGACGCGCTTTTGCGAACACCCCGCATTATATGCATGGGGGCTGAAGCCGACGACTGCAAACTTTCAGTATATATATATATATATATATACATACATAAACGACCGCACGGGAGGCATAATAATACTTTCAGGCAAAAGTATAAACACAGCCTTTATAATTCAAATAACATTGTTCTTACAATTGGGATACATGTCACTAGAACATGATACTCTTCGAGCAACGAGCCTCTATTAAACGAGCGCCTTCTAAGACTTCTTCAAAATAGTGCTCAGCCGGTACCCGGCCTACCGCCGAACTCTAGGATGCAATAGCGGTGGCCTCCATCTCCGCCCAGTATGTCTTGACACGGGCAAGAGCCATCCGCGCACCCTCTATGCACGCCGACCTCTTCACAGCGTCGATATGCGGCACAGCACCAAGGAATTGTTGCACTAAGCCAAAATAACTATTCGGCTTTGGTCCTTCCGGCCAAAGATGATCCACAACAGACCTCATGGCAAGCCGGACAACCTATGGAGCTCGGCCCACTCGGCCATTTGCTCATTTAACAGCAGCGGACGCGCCATAGCATTGAACTGCGACCAGAACAACTTTTCCACTTCGTGATCTTTTTGATCTTCGAAAAACTTGGTCGCATCAGCAGCATTTGCTGCCAAATCCAGGTACGCGTCCGCAGAACTCCATAATTGATCCAGAAGGGCATACTTAGGATCTCCGAACTTTGTCCGCAACAAAAGGGGCTTCCCAGCCGTGATATTTCCGGCTTGACGTAGCTCCTCATTCACCGCTCTGATTTTAGAACGGGTTTCCTTGGCTGCTGCCGTGGCTTTCTCCAGGTCCGCCGTCTTCGTTCGGTTTTCCTTTTCAAGAAGCTCATAACGGTCGGCGACATCTTTCAGCTCAACAGCCATCTTGGCTATTTTCTCTTTGCTCTGGCAATGGGCAGCCTGTTCAGCTCTTAGCTCTTCGACCGCCTTTAGGGCGGCCGCATCACTCCTCTTGGCTTGTTCCTTGGCTCGGGCAAGTTCCGCCCGAAGGGTCTCCACGGCGGCAGCTCCATCTGCAGCCACAGCATATTACAGATACTAGCATCATGCTCCTCTTAATATGTGTTGATCATAGGAGAATACATACCCTGTGCCTTGTTGAACCGCTTGTTTACAAGCACGATGTCGGCATCTGCCGCATCAAGTTGCCGCTTCAGTTCGGCAAACTCACCAGTCCGGCTAGCCACCGGACCCTCAGCCGCCTGCACATGAAAGCAGCATGGTTATTACCTGGGACTATGATCCTCTATTTTTCGTCCTTTTTGACAGCAACCAGAGTCTCAGGGGCTACTATCTGCATAGGGCACACCTAGCGTGTGCGGTACCGTCAAAAAATACATATTACTTTGCGTACCTCAAAGCCTCTCAGCAGGCTCATAAAAGCTTCATGCAACCCACTTTCGGCGGATGAAATCCTCTCAACCACCGTACCCATTAGCGTACGATGCGTTTCTGAAATAGCCGCTTGCTCCAGAAGATTCATCAGTGTGTCTGGTCGCGCACTGGGCAGTCCCGGACTCTTTCTGTTGCTCTCCTTAGGAGCCGAATACTCCGGACTTCGGGTGGCCGAAGGGTTACCCTCTGGCCTGGGCGGATCAGGAGAAATCCTCCGTGACGACACCTCAGGGTCGTCCGCCTCATGAGGCGGGGAGGCACGGGGAGGCGTTTCGCTCTCCAGCATCTCCAGAAGAAGATCCCCCGAAGACGAACTCTGTCGAGAAGGGCTACGATCCGGACTACAAGACATACACCTCGGTTATTGTTCTCAGAAATAAAGCAAGGTATATTTACTATGAAGTACTTTTGTTTACTTACAGCTCGGTGGAGGGCTGGTCCCCTTGCGGGTACTGTGCGGTAAGGATGCCCTCTGGGGTAGGGCCCCCTGACGAAGGTTTCTTCCCTCGTTTGAAAACCATTGTTTCCAAGTCTTCAGAGGTGGCCCTCTTCCTTCCTTGGGGAGAAGGAATTTTAGATTCTTCTTCTTGGTTATCCTCCTTCGCGGAGGCACTAATTCCCCCGGTTTGGATGAATAATGAGTGAGGCTCGCTTTCGGCTTCTTTATTCCCCCATTTATCTTCCCTTGATAAGGCGCGAGCTCAAGCATTCTGGCCAGTACTGGATCTGTTGGGCCTTCGGGAAGGGGGGCCGAACACCTGATCATCTTCACCTTTTTTACCCAGTCCTGGTCAAAGAGCGTCTTCTCAGAATGATGTTGTGATAAATAAAAAGACAGCATGTTCGGCCGAAGAATTACTTACTTGGGTATCTGGACGATTGCAGCTCAGACCCGCATCCTCAGTGGTGTCCAGACACTTTATTTGTGATCCGAAGAACAATCCATACATCTCTTCGTGCGTCATGCCGAAGAAGTGCTAAATAGTTCACGATCCTTCCGGGTTGAACTCCCACATACGGAGAGGTCGACGTTTGCAAGGCAGGACTCGACGAACTAGCATGACTTGCATTACCTTGATAAGGCTGACATCTCTCTCGAGGAGATCTCGGATGCGGCTCTGCAACGTCGGCACATCATTTGCTGGCCCCCAGTCCAGCCCCTTATTGACCCATGGCCAGTTGTGGCGGGGGGGCCGAGCGGAAAGCAGGAGCGGCAACCCACTTAGTACCACGGGGAGCTGTGATGTAAAACCACTCCCGTTGCCATAAGCTGGACACCTCCGGGAAGGAACCCTTTGGCCATGGAGCACCGGCGCCTTTGCTTATTATGGCACCTCCGCATTCTGCGTGTCGCCCATTAATCATCTTCGGCTTCACATTAAAGGTCTTGAGCCACAAGCCGAAGTGTGGGGTGACGTGGAGGAAGGCCTCACACACGACGATGAACGACGAGATGTGAAGGATGGAATCCGGGGCCAGATCATGGAAATCGAGCCCGTAATAGAACAAGAGCCCTCTAACGAAGGGATCTAGACTAAAACCTAGCCCTCGGAGGAAGTGGGAAACGAATACGACACTCCCGTTGGGCTCGGGAGTAGGAACGACCTGCCCTCGAGCAGGCAGCCTGTGCGAGATCTCGGCGGTCAGATACCTGGCTTCTCTTAGCGTCTTGATGTCCTCCTCTATGATAGAGGAGGGCACCACCGACCTTGAAGGTTGGATTCGGACATGGCTGAAGGTCCGAAGCGCCTCCTGAGCCTTGGGTGTTGGAACTCGAGGTGGGGGAAGGATTCGATCGAGTGCGAGAAGAAAAGGACAGGCCTTGGCCCCTTTATAAAGAGGGTGAATATCGAGCGTCCTCCACGTGGCCGTTTGGAACTTGCCTAAAATCGAGGAGTCATACCAGCAGGCACGATGGGGTTACCCACGCCCGTATTGATGAGAATCCTGTGAAAAAAGGGACACGATCTCTGCTTTGACAGGACGTGCCAATAAAACTGCCTCGCGGCACATGCAGTGGCAGGCTCGGAAAAACGGTTCGTCATGACCAGACCACGACAGTACATCACGTTATGAAAAGCTGTCAGCAGATTATATTTGTGGAAATATTATTCTCTCTACGGTGGTATGTGGAATTTGTTTTGCAGAGCCGGACACTATCCTTGTGTTCAAAAACTTCTGTGGAGTATTCGGAGGAGGAACCCGCCTTGCAATGCCGAAGACAATCTGCGCGCCGGACTCATCGTCATTGAAGCCTCGTTCAGGGGCTACTGAGGGAGTCCTGGATTAGGGGGTCCTCGGACAGCCGGACTATATCCTTTGGCCGGACTGTTGGACTATGAAGATACAAGATTGAAGACTTCGTCCCGTGTCCGGATAGGACTCTCCTTGGCGTGGAAGGCAAGCTTGGCAATACGGATATGTAGATCTCCTCCCTTGTAACCGACTCTGTGTAACCCTAGCCCCCTCCGGTGTCTATATAAACCGGAGGGTTTTAGTCCGTAGGACAACAACAATCATACCATAGGCTAGCTTCTAGGGTTTAGCCCCTACGATCTCGTGGTAGATCAACTCTTGTAATACTCATATCATCAAGATCAATCAAGCAGGAAGTAGGGTATTACCTCCATCGAGAGGGCCCGGACCTGGGTAAACATTGTGTCCCCCGCCTCCTGTTACCATCCGCCTTAGACGCACAGTTCGGGACCCCCTACCCGAGATCCGCCGGTTTTGACACCGACACGCGGCACCAGGCCTGGAGACATGGACGACCTTGAACGGGCCCTCCCACATGGGTGAGAGCTTATACAGCCCTTCCCTGGAGAGGACCCGCCTCAGGACGAGGTCACCCGCCTCGAGCGTCCTGGAGCGGATGTTGCGGCAGTGGTATCGCCGCAGTGCCTGCTGATACCTTGCCGCCCGTAGTGCGGCTTCGCGGCGGCGTTCCTCCCCCAGCACGAGGTCCATCCCCCGCGTGGCGTCCAGTTGCGCTTCATCAAACGCCAGGACCCGTGCAGAGCGATGCTTGACCTCGTGAGGGAGGACCGCTTCTGCTCCATAGATGAGGACAAAATGGGGTCTCGCCTGTTGGCTTGGTGGCGGTGGTGCGGATGGACCACAGCACGGATTGGAGCTCGTCATACCAGCCCCTACCGCAGGCCTCGAGCTCTGGTCTTGAGGCCCCTCAGGACCTCTGCGTTGGCGCGATCGGCCTGACCATTGCTCCTGGGGTGTGCCACCGAAGCATAGCAGATCTGCGTTCCAAGGTTAGCACAGTATGTCTTGAAGAGATTACTAGTGAACTGTGAGCCGTTATCAGTGATGATGCGGTTGGGGACCCCGAAACGGCTCACGAGACCCTTGATGAACTTGACCGCGGAGCCCGCTGGGATGGTGCGGACGGCTTCCACCTCCGCCCACTTGGAGAACTTGTCAATGGTGACGTAGAGGTAGCGGTAGCCCCTAGGCGCTCGAGGGAACGGGCCCAAGATATCCAGCCCCCAGACCGTGAACGGCCATGTGAGTGGGATGGTCTGGAGGCCCTGAGCCGGCTGATGGATCTGCTTGGCGTGGAACTAGCAGGCTTCACAGGACTTCACCAGCTCGGTTGCATCGTTGAGCACCGTGGGCCAGTAGAATTCGTTGCGGAATGCCTTGCCGACGAGGGTCCGTGATGACGAGTGGTGCCCGCAATCCCCAGCGTGTATGTCAGAGAGAAACTCCTTCCCCTGATCCCTGGAGATGCAACGTAGTGAAACGTCATTTGGTCGCTTCCTGTAAACCTCACCGTCCCGAATGCAGTATGCCGTGGCTTACCGGGCCACGCGCTCCGCATCCTCCTCCTTCTCCGGCAGTGCCCCTTGCATCAGGTATTCCTTGAATTCCTTGGTCCAGCATCCCTCCTGGGGCTCAAGCGCCAAGAGTAGGCGCGCTCCCGAAGTCGGGCCACAGGCTGGGGCTCCTGTGGCAGGCGGCTGCGGGAGTTCCTCCTAAGGCTGAGCTGTCCTTGAAAGTGGCGGTGTCGCCGATGGCTTGAAGAGCCGCTCCTCGAAGACGCCAGGCTCTTGGGGCTGCCGCTTGGATGCCCTCCTGGCGATGTCGTCAGCTTCCTTGTTGGTGCCGCGGGGCACGTGCCGCAACTCCAGGCCCAGGAACTGCTTCTCCATCTTGCGCACCTCCGCGAGGTATGCCTCCATGTGCTCGTCCTTCGGCTCGTATACCTTGTTGGCGAAGTTGACGAGGAGCTGCGAGTTGCCCCTAATAGTGAGGCGCTTCACCCCCAGAGATGCCGCAACTTTCAGGCACTCTATGAGGCCTTCGTATTCTGCGATGTTGTTGGAGACCTTCTCGTCCCGCTGAAAGCAAAGCTGCACGGCGTAGTAGAGCTTGTCTTTGGTGGGCGAGATAAGTACTGCTCCAGCCCCCGCTCCCTGGTGCGCGGAGGCGCCATCGAAATACATGACCCATCCATCAGGCGCCTCACTTCCCGGCGAGGTGGACTGGTCCTCGCCTACTTCAAGCGTCGGGGCATCCGTCCATTCTGCCACGAAGCAGCGAGTGCGGCTCCTTTGATGACCCTGTTAGTGCTGAACTCCAACTGGAACGCATGCAACTCGATGTTCCACTCAGCGACCCTTCCAACAGAGTTGGGGCTCCTGAGCACTCTCTCCAATGGGTAGGCTGAGACGACCTTGATGGGGTGACCCTGGAAGTAGTGCCGTGATACGTCTCCAACGTATCTATAATTTTTGATTGTTCCATGCTATTATATTATCCATCTTGGATGTTTAATGGGCTTTACTATGCACTTTTATATTATTTTTGGGACTAACCTATTAACCCAGAGTCCAGTGCCAGTTTCTGTTTTTCCCCTTGTTTCAGTGTTTCGCAGAAAAGGAATATCAAACGGAGTCCAAACGGAATGAAACCTTCGGCTGCGTGATTTTTGGAACGAACGTGATCCAGGAGACTTGGAGTTGAAGTCAGGGAAGCTTCGAGGTGGCCACGAGGCAGGGAGGCGCGCCCCCACCCTCGTGGGCCCCTCGTGGCTCCCCTGACCGACTTCTTTCGCCTATATATATCCATATACCCTAAAAACATCGGGGAACAGAATAGATCAGGAGTTCCGCCGCCGCAAGCCTCTGTAGCCACCAAAAACCAATCGGGACCCTGTTCCGGCACCCTGCCGGAGGGGGGATCCCTCACCGGTGGCCATCTTCATCATCCCGGCGCTCTCCATGACGAGGAGGGAGTAGTCCACCCTCGGGGCTGAGGGTATGTACCAGTAGCTATGTGTTTGATCTCTCTCTCTCTCTCGTGTTCTTGATTTGGCACGATCTTGATGTAACGCGAGCTTTGCTATTATAGTTGGATCTTATGATGTTTCTCCCCCTCTACTCTCTTGTAATGGATTGAGTTTTCCCTTTGAAGTTATCTTATCGGATTGAGTCTTTAAGGATTTGAGAACACTTGATGTATGTCTTGCGTGGGATACCCGTGGTGACAATGGGGTATTCTATTGATTCACTTGATGTATGTTTTGGTGATCAACTTGCGGGTTCCGCCCATGAACCTATGCATAGGGGTTGGCACACATTTTCCTCTTGACTCTCCGGTAGAAACTTTGGGGCACTCTTTGAAGTACTTTGTGTTGGTTTGAATAGATGAATCTGAGATTGTGTGATGCATATCGTGTAATCATACCCACAGATACTTGAGGTGACATTGGAGTATCTAGGTGACATTAGGGTTTTGGTTGATTTGTGTCTTAAGGTGTTATTCTAGTACGAACTCTATGATAGATCGAATGGAAAGAATAGCTTCGTGTTATTTTACTACGGACTCTTGAATAGATCGATCAGAAAGGATAACTTTGAGGTGGTTTCGTACCCTACAATAATCTCTTTGTTTGTTCTCCGCTATTAGTGACTTTGGAGTGACTTTGTTGCATGTTGAGGGATAGTTATATGATCCAATTATGTTATTATTGTTGAGAGAACTTGCACTAGTGAAAGTATGAACCCTAGGCCTTGTTTCCTAGCATTGCAATACCGTTTACGCTCACTTTTATCCTTAGTTACCTTGCTGTTTTTATATTTTTAGATTACAAAAACCTATATCCACCATCCATATTGCACTTGTATCACCATCTCTTCGCCGAACTAGTGCACCTATACAATTTACCATTGTATTGGGTGTGTTGGGGACACAAGAGACTCTTTGTTATTTGGTTGCAGGGTTGTTTGAGAGAGACCATCTTCATCCTACACCTCCCACAGATTGATAAACCTTAGGTCATCCACTTGAGGGAAATTTGCTACTGTCCTACAAACCTCTGCACTTGGAGGCCCAACAACGTCTACAAGAAGAAGGTTGTGTAGTAGACATCAAGCTCTTTTCTGGCGCCGTTGCCGGGGAGGTGAGTGCTTGAAGGTATATCTTTAGATCTTGCAATCGAATCTTTTAGTTTCTTGTTTTATCACTTGTTTAGCTTATAAAAGAAAACTACAAAAAAATGGAATTTATTTTGCCTCATACGCTTCATCTTTTTAATATCTTTCGTGAGTTTGATGGAAAGGAAAATTGTGCTCAAGTGCTAGAAGAAGAAGTCTATAAAATGTTTGCCAGTAAATATTTGAATGATGAGCATGATTGCAATGTTGTTAGTATGAATTCTTTGAATACCCATGATGCTAATGATATGCAAAGCCACAAGCTTGGGGATGCTATGTTTGATGAAGATGATATTTTTTGTCCCGCAAGCTTTGATGAGAAAATTTACTATGATGAAAGCATGCCTCCTATCTATGATGATTATTGTGATGACACGTATGCTTTAAAGAAAAATGATAACCATGAAACTTGTCATCTTGATCTTAATTTTCAAACACATGATAGTTATTTTGTTGAGTTTGCTCCCACTACTATTGGTGACATTAAATTTGCTTATGTGGAGAGTAGTAAAATTTCTATGCAAGTAGATCATGAAAAGAATGCTTTATGTGCTGGTTATATGGTTGAATTCATTCATGATGCTACTGAAAATTATTATGAGAGAGGATCATAAGCTTCTACATATTGCAATAATATCAAGTTTCCTCTCTATGTGTTGAAAATCTTGAAGTTATGCTTGTTTTGCCTTCCTATGCTAGTTGATTATTGTTCCCATAAGTTGTTTGCTCACAAAATCCCTATGCATAGGAAGTGGGTTAGATTTAAATGTGCTAGTCATATTCTTCATGATGCTCTCTTTATTTTTCAGTTCTTATCTTTTATGCGAGCATCATTGAAATCATCATGCCTAGCTAGGGGCGTTAAACGTTAGCGCTTGTTGGGAGGCAACCCAATTTTATTTTAGTTTCTTGCTTTTTGGTTCTGTTTAGTAATAAATTTTTGATCTAGCCTCTGGTTAGATGTGGTTTTATGTTTTAATTAGTGTTTGTGCCAAGTAAGACTTATAGGATCTTCTTGGATGATAGTTATTTGATCTTGCTGAAAATTCCAGAAACTTTCTGTTCACGAAAGCAATTGTTTAAAATCACCAGAACGTGAGAAAATACTGATTCCAATTTCAGAAGATCAACAATCAAATTATCTAGGTCTTACTATTTTGGCAGATTTTTCTGAGTTCCAGAAGTTTGCGTTTGATACAGATTACTACAGACTGTTCTGTTTTTGACAGATTCTGTTTTTCGTGTGTTGTTTGCTTATTTTAATGAATCTATGGCTATTAAAATAGTTTATAAACCATAGAGAAGTTGGAATACAGTAGATTTAACACCAATACAAATAAAGAATGAGTTCATTACAGTACCTTGAAGTGGTGTTTTGTTTTCTTTCGCTAACGGAGCTTACGAGATCTTCTGTTAAGTTTTGTGTTGTGAAGTTTTCAAGTTTTGGGTAAAGATTCGATGGACTATGGAATAAGGAGTGGCAAGAGCCTAAGATTGGGGATGCCCAAGGCACCCCAAGGTAATATCCAAGGACAACCAAGAGCCTAAGCTTGGGGATGCCCCGGATGGCATCCCCTCTTTCGTCTTCGTTCATCGGTAACTTTACTTGGAGCTATATTTTTATTCACCACATGATATGTGTTTTGCTTGGAGCATCATTTTATTTTATTTTGTATTGCTTGTTGTTTGAATAAAGTAGTAAGATCTGAAAATCTTAAATGTTAGAGAGTCTTCACATAGTTACATAATTATTCAACTACTCATTGATCTTCACTTATATATTTCGGAGTAGTTTGTCATTTGCTCTAGTGCTTCACTTGTATCCTTTTAGAGCACAACGGTGGTTTTATTTTGAAGAAATAGATGAACTCTCATGCTTCACTTATATTATTTTGAGAGTCCTAAACAGCATGGCAATTTTCTGTGGCTATGAATTTAGTCCTAATATAATGGGCATCCAAGATGGGTATAATAAAAACTTTCATATAAAGTGCATTGAATACTATGAGAAGTTTGATACTTGATGATTGTTTTGAGATATGAAGATGGTGATATTAGAGTCATGCTAGTGGAGTATTTGTGGATTTGAGAGATACTTGTGTTAAAGTTTGTGATTCCCGTAGCATGCACGTATGGTGAACCGTTATGTGATGAAGTCGGAGCATGATTTATTTATTGATTGTCTTCCTTATGAGTGGCGGTAGGGGACGAGCGATGGTCTTTTCCTACCAATCTATCCCCCTAGGAGCATGTGCGTAGTACTTTGTTTCGATAACTAATAGATTTTTGCAATAAGTATGTGAGTTCTTTATGACTAATGTTGAGTCCATGGATTATACGCACTCTCACCCTTCCACCATTGCTAGCCTCTCTAATACCACACACCTTTCGCCGGTATCATACACCCACCATATACCTTCCTCAAAACAGCCACCATACCTACCTATTATGGCATTTCCATAGCCATTCCAAGATATATTGCCATGCAACTTTCCACCGTTCCGTTTATTATGACACGCTCCATCATTGTCATATTGCTTTGCATGATCATGTAGTTGACATCGTATTTGTGGCAAAGCCACCGTTCATTATCTTTATACATGTCACTCATGAGTCATTGCACATCCCGGTACACCGCCGGAGGCAGTCATATAGAGTCATATCTTGTTCTAAGTATTGAGTTGTAATTCTTGAGTTGTAAGTAAATAAAACTGTGATGATCATCATTATTAGAGTATTGTCCCAGTGAGGAAAGGATGATGGAGACCATGATTCCCCCACAAGTCGGGATGAGACTCCGGACGAAAAAAAGAGGCCATAAAAAAGGAGAAAGGCCCAAATAAAAAAAATTAAAAAATAAAAATGAGAGAAAAATAGAGAAGGGACAATGCTACTATCCTACCACACTTGTGCTTCAAGGTAGCACCATGATCTTCATGATAGAGAGTCTCCTATGCTGTCACTTTCATATACTAGTGGGAATTTTACATTATAGAACTTGGCTTGTATATTCCAATGATGGGCTTCCTCAAAATGCCCTAGGTCTTCGTGAGCAAGCAAGTTGGATGCACACCCACTTAGTTTGTTTTGTTGAGCTTTCATACACTTATAGCTCTAGTGCATCCGTTGCATGGCAATCCCTACTCACTCACATTGATATCTATTGATGGGCATCTCCATAGCCCGTTGATACGCCTAGTTCATGTGAGACTATCTTCTCCTTTTTGTCTTCTCCATAACCACCATTCTATTCCACCTATAGTGCTATGTCCATGGCTCACGCTCATGTATTGTGTGAAGATTGAAAAGGTTTGAGAACATCAAAAGTATGAAACAATTGCTTGGCTTGTGCATGATTTAAATATTTTGTGTGATGAAGATAGAGCATAGCCAGACTATATGATTTTGTAGGGATAGCTTGCTTTGGCCATGTTATTTTGAGAAGACATGATTGCTTTGTTAGTATGCTTGAAGTATTATTGTTTTCATGTCAATATTAAAATTTTGTTTTGAATCTTATGGATCTGAATATTCATGCCACAATAAAGAATATTACATTGATAAATATGTTAGGTAGCATTCCACCTCAAAAATTCTGTTTTTATCATTTACCTACTCGAGGACGAGCAGGAATTAAGCTTGGGGATGCTGATACGTCTCCAACGTATCTATAATTTTTGATTGTTCCATGCTATTATATTATCCATCTTGGATGTTTAATGGGCTTTACTATGCACTTTTATATTATTTTTGGGACTAACCTATTAACCCAGAGCCCAGTGCTAGTTTCTGTTTTTCCCTTGTTTCCGTGTTTCGCAGAAAAGGAATATCAAACAGAGTCCAAACGGAATGAAACCTTCGGGAGCGTGATTTTTGGAACGAACGTGATCCAGGAGACTTGGAGTTGAAGTCAGGGAAGCTTCGAGGTTGCCACGAGGCAGGGAGGCGCCTGCCCCCTGGGGGCGCCCCCACCCTCGTGGGCCCCTCGTGGCTCCCCTGACCGACTTCTTTTGCCTATATATATATATCCGTATACCCTAAAAACATTGGGGAACAGAATAGATCGGGAGTTCTGCCGCCGCAAGCCTCTGTAGCCACCAAAAACCAATCGGGACCCTGTTCCGGCACCCTGCCGGAGGGGGGATCCCTCACCGGTGGCCATCTTCATCATCCCGGCGCTCTCCATGACGAGGATGGAGTAGTTCACCCTCGGGGCTGAGGGTATGTACCAGTAGCTATGTGTTTGATCTCTCTCTCTCTCTCTCTCTCTCTCTCTCTCTCTCTCGTGTTCTTGATTTGGCACGATCTTGATGTATCGCGAGCTTTGTTATTATAGTTGGATCTTATGATGTTTCTCCCCCTCTACTCTCTTGTAATGGATTGAGTTTTCCTTTTGAAGTTATCTTATCGAATTGAGTCTTTAAGGATTTGAGAACACTTGATGTATGTCTTGCGTGGGATACCCGTGGTGACAATGGGGTATTCTATTGATTCACTTGATGTATGTTTTGGTGATCAACTTGCGGGTTCCGCCCATGAACCTATGCATAGGGGTTGGCACACGTTTTCGTCTTGACTCTCGGTAGAAACTTTGGGGCACTCTTTGAAGTACTTTGTGTTGGTTTGAATAGATGAATCTGAGATTGTGTGATGCATATCGTATAATCATACCCATGGATACTTGAGGTGACATTGGAGTATCTAGGTGACATTAGGGTTTTGGTTGATTTGTGCCTTAAGGTGTTATTCTAGTACGAACTCTATGATAGATCAAACTGAAAGAATAGCTTCGTGTTATTTTACTACGGACTCTTGAATAGATCGATCAGAAAGGATAACTTTGTGGTGGTTTCGTACCCTACGATAATCTCTTCGTTTGTTCTCCGCTATTAGTGACTTTGGAGTGACTGTTTGTTGCATGTTGAGGGATAGTTATATGATCCAATTATGTTATTATTGTTGAGAGAACTTGCACTAGTGAAAGTATGAACCCTAGGTCTTGTTTCCTAGCATTGCAATACCGCTTACGCTCACTTTTATCCTTAGTTACCTTGCTGTTTTTATATTTTCAGATTACAAAAACCTATATCCACCATCCATATTGCACTTGTATCACCATCTCTTCGCCGAACTAGTGCACCTATACAATTTACCATTGTATTGGGTGTGTTGGGGACACAAGAGACTCTTTGTTATTTGGTTGCAGGGTTGTTTGAGAGAGACCATCTTCATCCTACACCTCCCACGGATTGATAAACCTTAGGTCATCCACTTGAGGGAAATTTGCTACTGTCCTACAAACCTCTGCACTTGGAGGCCCAACAACGTCTACAAGAAGAAGGTTGTGTAGTAGACATCATGCCGCAACTTAGGCGAGGCCACCAAGAGCGCGAGTAAGAGCTTCAGAGGCATGGGATATCATGCCCTTGCGTCCCGCAACACCGTGCTGACGAAATACACCGGGTGCTCGACGAGAGCTGGCGCGTTGGTGAGGCTCGTGTCTTGCGGGAGTCGGGGCGTCTCCTGAGGTGGTGGAGCTCCCGACGCTTGATCGCTTGTTGGGATCTCGGTGGCGTCGTCCTGCCGAGCTTGGTCCTCCGTGGATGCTGCTACGGCTCTTGCGGCGCCTTCATGATCTTGCGTCGTCTCGGCTGGCGGCGTAGCTTGGCGCGACACGCCTTTGGCTTGGCGCTTTTCCCAAACCGCCACCAAAGCTGCGCTGGCAGAGTATGGGGTGGCGGCAAGATAAAGCACTAGGGGCTCGAGGGGCCGTGGCGCCACCATCACCTGAGGGCTGATCAGGTATCTCTTGAGGTCTTGAAAAACTCGGTCGGCCTCCGGGGTCCACTCGAACAGGCCCTTCTTCTTCATAAGCTTGAAGAAGGGTAGGGCGCGCTCCCCTAGCTTGGAGATGAAGCACCCCAACGCAGTCACCCGACCAGCCAGCTTCTGCATTTCCTTGAGGGTCTGCGGTGGGCTCATGTCTTCAATGGCCTTGATCTTTTCTGGGTTCGCCTCAATCCCTCTGTGGGACACGAGGAAACCCAGCAGCTTGCCGGAAGCGACACCAAACACGCACTTCTCCGGGTTAAGTCGCAAGTTCACCTGGCGCAGGCTCGCGAAAGTCTCCTCCAGATCTTGGATCAAGGTTCTCGCCTCCCGAGACTTCACCACAATGTCGTCGACGTAGGCCTCCGCGTTTCTCCCGAGCTGCCGCCCTAAGGCGATGTGCATCAGCCGCTGAAAGGTTGCGCCCGCGTTACGCTATCTGAAGGGCATGCAAGTGTAGCAGTACACCCCACACGGGGTCAGGAAGGCTGTCTTCTCTACATCTTCTACTGCCATCTTGATCTGGTGATACCCTGAGAACGCATCCAGGAAGCACAACAGGTTGCACTCGGCGGTGGAGTCGATGATCTGGTCGATGCATGAAAGCGGGAACGGATCTTGGGGGCAGGCCTTGTTGAGGTTGGTGAAGTCGACACACATTTTCTCCTTCCCGCCTTTCTTTGGCACAATGATAGGGTTTGCCAGCCATTCGGGGTACCGAACCTCGCGAATGGCACCCGTCGCCTCTAACTTGCGGGTTTCTTGGATGATGAAGGCCTGCTTTTCTGTGGACTGCCATCTCGCTCGCTGCTTCACAGGGCGTACATTGGGGCACACCCTTAAGTGATGCTGAATCACCTCTCTCGGGACCCCCACTAGCTGCTTGGGTTCCCATGAATATCTCCTTTTGCGCGCAAGAACTTCACCAACGCTTCCTCTTGGCCTGGGTCGAGGCCGGCACCTATGGTAAAGGTGGCTCCTGAGGACCCGTCCTCATCGACCGACACCTGCTTGGTTTCCGCCTTATCTTGGGTGAACAACTGCTTCTTCTTGGTTAGTGCGGCTCCCTTGGCCTCGGAGGCTCCCGCGCCGACGGGCTGTGCCGCCGCGGCGGTCTTGAGGGCAAGCTTGAGCACCGCCAAGGCCTCCTTGGCGTCCCCCTTGATGGTGAGGACGCCCTTGCTTCCAGGCATCTTCATGAGGTTGTAGGCCGGATGGGTCGCTACCATGAATTGGGCCAGAGCTGGGTACCCGAGGATGGCGTTGTACGGGAGGCTGATGCGGGCGATGTCGAAGTCGACCAGCTCGGTGCGGTAGTTGTCGCGCGTGCCGAAGGTGACAGGGAGGCGGATCTGCCCCAGGGAGTTGGCGGCGCCGCCGCCAACCGCTGAGAAAGGCTTGCTGAGGCTGAGCCGCTCGAGCGGTACGTGAAGAAGGCTGAAGGCCTCCACGGAGAGCACGTTGAGGCCGGCGCCGCCGTCGATGAGAGTCTTGGTGACGACCACGTTGCAAATGGTGGGCGTGCAAAGCATCGGGAGCATACCCGAGCTGGCGGTGATGACGGGGTGGTCTTCTGAGTCGAAGCTGAGGTCGGCCTCGGGCGCAGCCCAGCCCGGCAGAGCCCCCGAGTGCATGTAAGCGGGGCCGATTTGGTGAAGGAATGGCTTGATATGGCGATCTGAAGGCGGTGCTTGAGAGCCGCCTAGTAGGGCCGCGACCGCGTGGTGCGCCGGTGTCGCGTAGCGCGCAGTGAAGAGGCCGCGCAGCTCCTCCCAAGATGCCACCGTGGATCCAGGGAGGTTGAGCAGCCAGGCGCGCGGTGCGCCAGTGAGGGCCATGGGAAGCCAGTTGGCCATGACCTTGTCGTCGCCCCCGGCATCGAGGACGGCCTCCTCATATGCCAGCAGGAAAGCTGACGGGTCCGCCGCGCCGTCGTAGCGCGGCGGCCTCTCCGGCTTGAACTTGGGCGGCCATTGCACCTGCCGCAAGGTGGGGGCCAGGGCTCGGAGCCCCCTGGCCCCGTCGTCGGTGTCAGCTGTCGGAGCCGGGAGCGGGACGCCTGCCATGAGGGTGGAGCGCGGTGGTGGAGGAGCATAGACCGACGGAAGGAAAGCTACGGCGCACCCCTACCTGGCGCGCCAAATGTCGGATCACGGGTTCCGGCAAAACCCTCAAGGTTCGAACACTGATGTGCGCACGAAGATATCCCCCTACCGATCCACGTCCTAGCTTCGCTAAGATCTCAAGGACTAACTCTACGAACTCGCAACACAAGGGATACAAGATTTATACTGGTTCGGTCCACCGTTGTGGTGTAATACCCTACTCCAGTGTGATGGTGGTGGATTGCCTCTAGGGCTAAGGATTAACAGTTACAAGGGGAAGAATAGCCTCCTGAGGTTGAGGTGTTCTTGTGCTTGGTGTGTGGCTAAGGATCGGCTAAAGATCAGATGCCTCCTACTGTGGTGGCTAGTCCTATTTATAGAGGCCCTGGTCCTCTCCCCAAATATTGAGTGGGAAGGGAGCCAACAATGGCCAATTTGAAAGGGGACAGCTAGTACAGCTTATCCTTACAAAATCAGTCTTCGCTAGCAAAAGGCTCTGGTGGTGACGCCGCCTTGGGCTCCATGGCGACCTCCGTCTTGCCGTCCTACTGGTCTTGGTCTCGTTGCACCGATATGGAAACCTTTGCCTGAGGCTCAGTACTCCGCGCCTGCGCTTGCCTCCCTTGCACCAAAGGGGTAACAAGGACACTGTGCGCGCTGGCGCCTGCCTGGTCTCGATCGTCATGGCTCACGTCACGGGAACCTCGCGAGGTTTGCCTTGCCTTGAACTCTCCGCCCCTCGCGAGCCAACCTGGTGAGGCCGCTCTCGAAGAGGTCTTGCGTCGTCCGCCTCGTGAGGTTTGGCCCCTCGCGAGGGTCTTGAATGCTTGTTGGTGAAGATGGCCCGTACGGGCCCGCTCGCAGAGCCACACCATGGGCCGCAGGCAGGCAAGTTTGGGGACCCCCGTTCCCAGAACGTCGACAAGGAACGCACATGCAAAACAGAGAATTTAAAAACACAGGATTTCTGCCAATCTGGGTGTTTGGTTCACAAGAATTGGAAGATCACAGGATGCAAAGAAGCATGGTGAGATTAAGTCAGACCACAAGAAAATGTATGGTTATAATGCTATTATGCTACTATCTCTTAGTCTTGTGCTTCATGAATAGGAATTTGAAAAGGAGGACAAGTGGAAATTAAAATTCCTATGGTTTTTCTTTCAAGGGGACACTAAAGGAACAAATCCTACAGTTTTCCTTTGCTCCATTCCTTTGCACCAAATTCATGAAAAGTAGTACCATAGGGAACTTTCCAATTCCTATGTTTTTCATTCACTTTTCCTTTCAAGCACTGGCGATTCTAGTACGCAAGCTTGAGCAAGGAAAAGCCTACACTAAAAAAATGTTTTTGTGCTACATCTATTACTTTGGACCCAGGCCACTGCCCTACTAGCTCAACTCCAGGGCCATTGACAAATGCACAGCTCAAATGCGCAGAGATAAATAATGATGGCGTTCAAGAGAGTCCATCACGGATAGCTAAGTTTCCTGGTACCTCACTGCTTGTCATATAGTAGGATAAAATAATCATATTTCCCGTTACTCCGTGTGCTCAGTGGACAATATATATAAGATGTAGAGTAAAAAAGATATGCAACAAGTGTACAACCTTTTTGGCGAAGATTCATGGAATAAAAAAGATATGCAAAAAGATAAAATAATCATATTTCCCGTTACTCCGTGTGCTCAAAATCATCTAGTTTTTATAAGAAAGCTAATCTATTTTAATATTCATGGAATTGTGCGCTGTAAGGCATAAAGTAAAAACAAATCATGTAGAAAAACATTTGGGCAATTCTGATACGGAAGATTCTAGAACAAAGAAGAAGTGCTTGTGTTTTGAGGTTTGTGCATTATGCTTAAGTTCAACCATAGAGTCTTCTAGATTGTACATGTGGCAAAATCTGGTGGAATCTAGATGATATCCAATGGCCAGTAGTGCTCAGATTTGCCTGCTCTGCACCATCGGATCGGCCTCATCCAACGACCATCTTTCAAAGTTAAAGTTATCTGCACACTATATAAAAAATATATAATATAATATATATATAGGGGTATAGATATAGATATGTGATGTGAAAGCCACCCATCATCTCCAATTAGAATAGTGTGTCCATGCACGGATGCAATGTGGCCAAACGATGTCTGCCATTGGTATCTCAAATTCAAACCAGTCCGACCTTGTTCAATGTGTATACATTACAACATGCTTGTTTCCAAACCACACCGCGCAGATCTCCGTTATATTCATGCATGCATGGGTTTCAAACATCATGATCTCTTATTCAAATATTTGAATTCAACTTTACATTGATTATGACCTCACATAGTCTTTTACACCCACACATTGGTCTTCTCTTTTTAATTGTACCACTAACGTTCTCTCGTGCATGCATGCACACACACTACTAGTCGGCATTATCCATCGCACACATGCAATCTTTTCTTCAGGTCGGTCTCCCATGAAGGCACACACACACACACACATCCCCCTCTCCATCATATTGGGCATTCTTTATCTCTCACGTGCATGCGCAATGATCGATGTTCGTCTATGTGTGTGTATATATAGCTAGGTCTTTCATAGTTTTCCACATAAACCGATCAATCTATATATCTAGTGAGGTCTCACCCTCTTTCCCATGTCCACATCGATCAATCTATACCTCTCTATATAGGATTACATATATAGCTAATAAACCCACATTAATTATATATCCAACGCCCCCCTCTCATCATCCATGACTTCCGCTTCATCTCTCAGACGCGCGCACAATGGCGAAGACAGGGGGCAGCAAGGGCCCTGCCCCCCCCCCAACATCACTATATATCGAGGCTAATACGAATGTGATCATTAGACAATTGCTGGTAAAAATGGTTTAAGTTGATGAATTGGCCCTCCTCGTAAAGGATTAGCAATGCTTGGCCCCCTAGCTCATGGGACACTTCTCATGGCTCCACCACTGCGCGCAACAGCGCACGTTCTCGCCCCCTCTCTCTAAATATCGATCTCGCAGTTGTGCACTCCTTCATAGTCTCCCTCCACTCGGCCCCTCGCACCGTCTTCTAGCCCCCCATCGGATTTTGCCACATGTACAATCTAGCAGACTCCATGGTTGAACTTAAGCATAATGCACAAATCTCAAAACAACAGTGGTTCTCCTTTGTTCTAGAATCTTCCGTATCATAACTGCCCAAACTTTTTTTCTAGTTGAATTGCCATTATTTGTTTTTACTTTATGCTTTACAACGCACAATTCCATGAATCATAAAATAGATTAAGGGCTTCTTTGATTCAAAGGAATTTTGGAGGATTCTAATCCTTAGGAATTTTTCCTATCTTGGTTGTTTGATTCGTAGGATTGTAAACCATAGGAATTTTTCCATATGATTCATTTGCACTAGATTTCATAGGAAACATCCCATCCACTCAAACCTCTTTGAAAGAATTCTGCGTTTTTTCTATGCACAATCAAACACTCGTACAATCCTGTAGGATTCAAGATGACATTCCACTCTAATCCCATGTTCTTCCTATTCCCGCGTTTTGGAAATCCTACGAATCAAAGAGGCCCTAGGTTTTTTTATAAAAACTAATTGATTTTGAATGAGATGAACTATAAGAATTAAACGAAGGTCTACATCAGGCATATATGACTCAGAGCTTACATGCTATAGTGTGGTATTTATTCATAATTTGGTTGCAAAATCTGACGCGTGCAATGCACGTGTACCTTACTAGTACTTCGAGTATGTGCAAAACACAATGGCACACTACATAGTGTCTCTCTTACAGTTCATGAAGCCACGTGGCACATGTGGAGGCGTTGTCACGACATCCTTGTGTGGATTGATCACAGTGACGTGCTACTGGTTCCAGAAGAATGTACTCGTCCTCCCTGAGCCACACTGGCGGTACATGCACGAAGCGAATATGTGCACGCACGCCAGACACGCACTCATTCCCTCGCATGCACACGCGGGTACACGGGCGGACGCAATTTTGTACCAAGATCCACCCCATGTGATAATTTAATGCATGTAAAGTCCTTCACTTCATTGATGGTCAATTAATACAGCGCATGCAAATTGAGTGGACGTGAGGACGGATGAAAGACATTACTACTCCACTGCGCGCATGCGAGTAGTTAAATCATGGGTTGCTAGTAGTACTTCCATTGGTCTCCTTCGTATTTTGTGCCAATTTTTGACAGTAACATAATATTTACGCATCTGAGCAGTGTAGTCTACTTGAAATTTATGTTCCACTAAACTCATCGGGAGCCGTTTCAGGCCTCGAAACCAAAACCCATCAATTTATCTTTTCCTTTTTCCCATCACATTCGAAAGTACTAGTGCTACAATTAAGTGCAAGCCTGCTCACACCTACTAGTACGTACCAAACCTGAACGTGTTCCCACTATGCAGGTATTAGTACTAGTGCTAGTACTTAGGTTATAAAAAGGGGAACTACCTAACCGAAAATTACTCTACCTTTCCTCCTCATAAGTGCTTCTTTTTCGTCCGTCCTTGCCATGTCCGGTGCGCAGAGCTCTAGGTCGAGAACTACTCGTAACAAGGGAGCGGCAACCAAGGCTGCGGAAAAAAAGAGGGCTCGCTGCCACACAGAGACCTCCAAAGATCTCTCACGGGCTGGCGATGGCTCCCAGGAGCTCCCTAGCCGCGGAGGAGAACATGCCGAGCTGGCGGCGCTGGAGTCGTTATCCCTCGACGGCATGCCCGATCAGCTCAATAAGCACCTCAATAAGCAGAAGGAGTTCACCCACAGCTTCGTGGAGCTGCTGAAGGAGAGCCTCGACGACATGCCCGCTGAGCTCAATAAGCAGGGGGAGTTGACCGCCGGCTTGGTGATGCTGCTGAAGAAGAGCATTGCCTCGGAGAAGAAGGTGACCGGCGAAATCCTGCAACTTCAGGAGGACAAGGCGAAGCGCTGCCACGAGCTCAACTTGCTGAAGGAGAAGAACGCCGGCTGGAAGAAGCTGCATGAGAGTAGTAGTTCCTCGATGAAGATGCTGCAGGCCCTCGTCATGGAACAGAAGGAGGAATTGGCGAAGCTCCACATCGAGCACCCGGCTGCTGTCAAGGTACGTAATGCGGCCGTGGAACAGATGAGGAAGGCTCGCATCGAGAAATCCCGCGTCATGGACAGAATGAAGAAGATGGCGGAGGAGGTGCGCAAGGAGATGGAGGTCGTGGAGGCAATGAAGAAGTAGTTACGACTCCGTGGAGAATTAGATCATTTGGGGTGATAATCTTCCTTCTTCTTTTGCTCCTGTGTTTCTTCTTTTGCTTCAGGTGTTTCGCCGCACGTGTCACGTTCTCTGCGAGGCATGAATAGAACAATGCTAACAATGAGATGACTAGCAAATTAGATCATTTTTTATCGCCATATGGCACTGGGCTGCCGTGTTTCGTGCTCCTCCGTCATAGTACTACTCCAGTGGAAAACTTGAGTATACCGCATGGTTCTTTGCTCCTCCTCAGGTCGTCGGCACATTTATACGAGCAGTCAAATCACAAGGCCCCGCCTTCCAGCAGTAATGAGCCGTCAAATCACAAAGGCCCTCACCTCTCGTGAAAAGGACCAAGCTAGACTGCCCCACCCTCTAGCCTTTTAAAAAATGTATACATTTGTACAGTAGTAGTATCGATGGATTGCGCCATGGAGCAAAACTAACAAGATGAAATTAAAGAAAAAGGTGGTACATATAGAGAGCGCTCGTCGCCAAATTATGCATATAGTATATGACACTACCCACTATGAAGGTACTAGTAACATAGACTAGTAACTAGTCTATGTTACTCTCCACTATGACCAGCCAAAGTCGAGGCGTGGATACCAACGAGGGCCTGGTTGTGTCTATACTTGGACAAGTCACCCGACTGCATGCGCACCAGGCAGACGAAGCTCTTGTCGTGTTGGTGCCGTGTGCGGCCCGCACATTAACCAAAACCTCGCGCCTCCATCTTAGCCTCCGCGTTTTAAACTTCTCAATAGGGATGAAAACGGCGCAGAAACGGACGGAACTGGGTGCTATCATATTTGTTTCCATATTTTTTTGCAGAAGCGGAAACGAATACAGAAACACCGGAAACAAATACTACCAGAAATAGACACAGAGCGAATACACAGCGGACACGGAAACAAAATGGTTTGTTGACAAGAACTTAAAACCCCCTTGAATCATAGAGAAATATAGACAAAAAACAAACAAATTTATGGAATTGTTAACATGTCTACAAAATAATATGGTTGTGTTAGCAATATAGGATAGTATTATAGTAGCACATGACAATTCCGTATAGGGTCTAGTTGAGTATGTGTGTGGTAGTAAAACTTGGCCCTCAAATGATCCATTCTGCTGATTCTACTCATTGTGTCATTGTGTGTTATTTGGTAGTTGGGCTACAAAGCAGCCATAGGCCTATAGTAGAAACAGAAATTCCATATTTACGGAAATAGAAAGTTCCATTTCCACTTCTATTCTATCGGAAAACACCATTCCGTTTTTGTTTCTGTTTCCGCATAAAAAATTCCATTTCCATTTCCGTTTTGCAAATTTCCATTTCTATTTCATATTTCCTCTCTGTTTCCATTTTTCCTCCGGAAAAGCGGAAACTTTCCACTCCATTTTCATCCCTACTTCTCAATCTCAAGGCCAAGGAGCAACGTGAAACCTATGATAGAGCAAATCGGATGGTTGAGAACACTACAATTTGTAGCTATAGATGCGTGTGTGAGAGAGGACGAGTGCGTGCGTGCACCTCTTCTCAGAGTACAAGTGTATGTGGGTGGCATCGACCTAGGGAGCAGTGATGGTGCGTGCGAGAAGTCCCGAGAGATAGGTGTAATGCGTCTGAAAAAAAGACTAGTCTATAGCTCGCCACGAGGCTATTCTTGTCGAACGCCAAGCGTAATATATGTATCCGACGGTGCCAGCTTTTGCACGCATACAACAGTAGAAAAAGAACTAGTACCATGGCATATGCTACACCACGGCCGAGAAAACATGCCGATGTTACACCATCCGGGAATAGTGTCGCACTTCGAAACTAGAACCGTCAATAAATTTTGAGCGCGTCTCGTCACATTCCAAATTACTACTACCACGCTATATTTAATTGCAAACTTGTTCACACCGATCACAATCTAAACGGTTTCCCACTTAGGAGCGTATTAGTAGTACTC
This sequence comes from Triticum aestivum, assembly GCF_018294505.1. Taxonomy (NCBI): domain Eukaryota; kingdom Viridiplantae; phylum Streptophyta; class Magnoliopsida; order Poales; family Poaceae; genus Triticum; species Triticum aestivum. The sequence continues at coordinate 509,642,418 of NC_057799.1, forward strand.
GGTTATAAATACTATGTACTATGCTAAGATGACTGCACATTCCTCCTCAACAACTCATCCACAAAAAGCAATCAAGTCAATCAAGCCATGGCCAGCGTGAGTTCTGGGTCGAGAGATTTCCACCAGGGAGAGGTGAGCATGGAAGAGGAAGCACGAGAGATGTCCCGCCTCACCGCGAAAGCAGCCGACATGTCCAGCCGCGCAGCAGTAGCAGTACAGAGGTCCCGCCGCGCCGCCGAAGCAGCATGGAGGTCCCGCCGCGCCATCGATGTAGCAGTCTGGTTCGGCCACGCTGCGGAAGCAGCAGAGATGTCCCGCCGCGCCATCGAAGTAGCACGGAGGTCCCGCCGCGCGGCGGCGGCCTAGGAAAATTTCTCGCGGGCAGGCGAGGAGTCTTACAGGTGCATGCATGCGACAGTCCATAGCCAGATGGATCAGATCTCCGGCTGGGCGAGGTTGCAGGACGAGGCTACCGGCGTCATCCGGCAACTAGGGGAGGGCAATGTGAAGCTCCAGGGCGAGCACGACCTGCTGAGGGCGAAGATCGCTGAAAGGGCGAAGCAGGAGGAGGAGACCGTTACCTTGTTGCAGACGACGGGCGTCATCATCAAGAAACTTATGGACGAGAATGCCATGCTCCGCATCAAGCGCAACAGGCTGGTGGAGGAATCCATGGATGCTGCCAAGCAGCGTATTAAGGACATGAAACTGATGAAAGAGATCATCGCCCGCTGCGAGAACTAGTCTCCGCGACCTGCAGCGCATAAAGAAAGTAGAGATCAGCGAGCCAGATCATTGTATGTGTCTTCCTTCTTCTTTTGCCCTTGTGTATTTCGCACGTAGCCGCATGTGGCTTTTTTTATTACCTTCCTAATTATGTAAGACAATTATTATCCACTCTCGTCGTCCTTATATATATTCATCAGTCTTGCTATAAGTCGCAGTAGATGCTATATAGGTCCGTCGGATCTTACATCAAAGATCTGTGCAAAATTTTCTTTCCGAATTTTCTTTTTTCTCTCTTAAATCTCAGTCGAGTGAGACATTGCCACGCCATTAAACAGAGGCTCGGGCGCCATTAATGGAGACCTTGGGAGAGAGGTGGACGGCAGATGGAGGTCAAAGGTCTCTCCTCCCGATAAGCACGCGCAGGGGTCTGATCTCACGCCTCTCGTACTCAAATAGCTTCCCTGCACGACGTCTCCTAGCTAATAAAAAAAGGGGACGCATGGCGGCACGTAAATGGTAAATAGAACGCCCACGATTTCAATAATACTTCTGTTTCCGATTGTAACGTGACAAGAATTGTTCCAAAATGACTTTGTTGATTGTTAATGTGTGCGCCTTCGCAAATCGGACAACAAAATTACCACAACATGTTGGTGCCATGTCATGACACCAAGCCAAGTTTCATGATTTTCATGCGTGTTTCGGATTTACAGGAATTAAAAAACCAAGTTTCTCAATGTTTCCAGCCGAGCCATGATGCCCAGATGTTTGAATTTCATTCCCATTTCTGGCATGGGACCTAGAAATTTACCTAAGGACACACATGTGATTTTTCAACCAGATTTGGTGCACTGGAGCATGTGCTTGTATTTAAAATTTGAATTATGCACACAAAGGTGACACGTTCCCTCTCAGAACCACGAGCCTTCTTAAGAGAAGCTCCGGTTTGCAAGAAACTTATACCAAAACTTGTTCCTATTCTGCAATTTTTTTTACCACAGCATGGTAGTACCATGACATGACACCATGCCAAGTTTCATGATTTTCAGGCATGTTTTGGATTTACAAGAATTTTGAAACCAAGCTTAATGTTCTCAGCCGAACCACGATGCCCAGATGTTTGAATTTCATTCCCATTTCTTGCATGGGACCTAGAAATTCACCCGAGGACACACATGTGATTTTTCAATCAACTTTGGTGCACGGGAGCATGTGCTTGTAGTTCAAATTTGAATTATGCACATTAAATGACCAGAAACTCAATTAATGTATAAAAAGGCCAAACAAACCCAGAATAATTCCAAACTTTAACAGGGCACTCATATAGTTCTATGTTGCCTCTGTAAAGAAAATCTGGGGGGAGGCAACGTATATTGTTTCGCACACAAAGGTATAAAGAAATAAAGAAATAACGAAATTAGCATACCTATTTAATTCTTGTGTTCTTATTATTTATGCCACTAGTTGTGTATCACTACTCAGTTTTGCCATTAAAAGTTACAACTACTCAAAAAATGCCATCGATCCGTGAGATGCCTGCTCAAAAATGCAATTAGATATCTAAAAAATGCCATCGTTAAGTTAGATGTTTGCTCAGAAATGCCATTAGACATTGTTATTTTCACGTCAAACCCGTTGACCATGTTACATGACAAAAATAAGCCGATTCTCACAATGATAAGTTAATGGTGTCCAGCACAACACACCCCTCAAATAAAACTAAGCACCCTGAAATTCTTTGACAAAACTAAGCACCCTGAAATTCTTTGACAACTAAACTGCTGGCTATATGATGTTGGCCATATATATTGTACGTATATAATGTGAAGAAACGAGTGGTAGTACTATACCAACTAAAAGATGAAATGTATGAAATATAACGAGAAGAAACATAACATAGTTCTGCTGGGGGCTCAGCACAACACACCCCTCAAATAAAACTAAGCACACCAGAAATTAAACTAAGCAACTAATCTGGTAGACACTGCATTAGAACCACCATGAGCAACAACACTGCCACCTTACTTGGAGTCCTCGTCCACGTCCTCGACTTCGTCTTTGCCCCTCTTCCTCTTGGGCGATACTTCTTTGCTTGAACCGCACACTTGGCTCTTGCTCTTCATCCAACCCTTGTAGTTATTGAAACAAAGGTAGCCATCCATTGCAGCGTAGTGGATGTGGTCTATATCTAGTACAATCCACTGCCATGCACGATGAAACGTGTGCGGAGGTTTCTTCAGTTCACCGTATGAAGGATGAACCATGGCTTCTGCAGGGTCAGCATTGAAGGCTGATCAAGGGAGGGCACCAGCCCTTCCTTCTGGAGGTCGAAGGGGTCGCCTACAACGAGGCCTATCCGACCCAGGATTTCCTTGTCGTTCCTAAAGTCTACAGTAATGAATTTGACTCGGCCGCCCTTGAGGAACTTCTTAAATTCCTCGCACTCAATGTCGGCATGGCATATGTGGTAGACCAAGCATAAGTCATGCACGCAAACCTGGATCATGGCGGGCTTCTTCTTCTCTGCCTCCTTTAGATTCTTCTCGCTTCCCAGGACTGTGGTGTACTCAACATCTAGCCCAGCGACCCACTCATCATTTGAGTTTCGAACATGTGTTTGAAGCGAGCAAGGCATTCTTTCACCGTTGCGGAACGGGTGTAGATGACGTCGAACTCATCGCCGGTGATGGTTCTAACTTTGTACTCACCGCCGATCATGGAGATTTGGGATGCCATGGATTTGGGAGGAGGGTTAGGATTAGTGGAACCGCCGTAATGTGAAAGGACGGGACGACTAGGAGCGGTTTATCGATTGTAAAAATGTCGAGTGGGGGGCGCGTGCGAATGGCAGGGTAGTGGCTTGCCTGGTGGATAAATGGATTCATGCACAGTACTATGGGGGCCCAATTAGATGTCACGTCTACTCGACGCCCAATTAAATGGCTTTCGATGTCATGTCAAGCGTCGGGAAAATTACAGGTGATACGAAGCTTTCCATTCTCCCATGATACGGGCTTCCGAGAGCCCTTGGATCTGAGATCGAACGGTTGCATGGCGTGATTCTAGACCTATGGGTGAATATCCTATCCTGGAGGGTTATTCTGCAAATTTTCAGCAACTTAGCATGCGACCGTTCGATCTCAGATCCAAGGGCTGCCAGCAGCCCGTAGCATGGTCGCGCCTACCACGACCGTCGCCTCGCTCGCGCGGTCGCGCCCTTGGAGATTTAACACGGTGCGTTAGGCTATCTGATGTTGGCATGTCATACATAGTCATCACTTAGTCACTCATACAACAAGGTTAGCTATAAGGTTGGCTATAAGAGTATTTTTTGTTTACTTCTCTCTATCTCTTTCTTCGTAGTATTTATTGCATTGCCAAGGAGTGACCTCTTCCAATGAAATGGTGCTTAGATGAGGTACTATGGGCATTAAATGGCTTAGCAACTAAAGTCCCCAATGCATAGGGTGCTTAGTTTTTTGTTGCTAAGTTTGCTTCATCTAGGTACACGTGCTTATCACCGTTTCTTCCTGGGGTCACCAAAATAGTCTCTCTCTTCTTAATTAACTTGCCACATCAGACTTTATGCCTATGTGGCAGGCTTAGCACCTGTAGGATCAAGTACAATAGTGGGCTATAAGCCCGCTTTACATGGCATTTTTGCATATGTGGGGGAAAGAGGCAAGGAAAAAGTGGAGGAGTGGGCTCTCAAGCAAGAGCCAGCCTCTACACGGTGGAGCATCGGGAGAGGCACCTGTATGGAGGTGGTCAGGAATCAGGAGACTCACGCCGGTCGTAGCGCCGCAGTTAAAATGATAATGGCAAGTCAAATCACCGGGCCCCACCTGTCCAGCAGTAACTCACTGTCAAATCACACAGCCCTACGTTTACAGCAGCCTACTCCCTCATCTTCTCACGTCTCTGTCGAACCGACTAGGTGGAACTGCCCCGCCTACCGCGCGGGAAAAGCCCCGCCCTTGACTTTTAAATAGTACAGTATACTAATTTTGTATCCATGGATTGCGCCATGGAGCAAAGCCTCAAGAAACGGCGGCACACATGTACGGAGTATACAGCACGCCCGTTGCGTTCGCGTTGCACCCAGACGGTCGGTCTGGCACGCTGCTCTCCGAATGGAACGCGCGTCATATTGCGTTTGCACACACATGTGGGACCGCAATTGAGAACCGACCATAGGCACACTCCCCGGCAAGACACGGAAGATCAATTCGTCCATGCATGTGACCAGACTCCAGCAGACACGCCTGGATTGGCTATCGTCTACATAGCGTGCAGGCTGTGTTGTACAGGGCTGTAGTTCTGGTGAGAAATCTAAAAAAAAGTTTCTTGTCATCTCGCAAAATTAGGTGTCATGTGCTTCGGATCACTGTGAGGGTTAAACAACAACAACTGAGTTGGGCTAGTCATTGGGGGCACATGCACGAAGACTACTCGGCTGCTATCTAGGTCAAGTCAGTTATGTTAATTAGGACATCTATCGGCGGACCCCTTTTCTACGAGTTTATCTTTAATTTGAGCTTTGATCCTCGTCTAGTTTGTCCGTCGGGATTCATCTTGTCTCCTTTGGGCAGTGAGGTTATGATTTCTTGTCATGTGGCATTTTTTCATGTTATATGTTATAATCCGGTGCTTCAGATCAAAATGACGACAACTGCGCCTCCGGGGCACGTGCATGAAGACTTCTCGACAGTCATTGCCGAGGTCAAGCCGGCTCCGGCCGATAGACAAAAGAAAACTAGTACTCCACTATATAGGTAGGAGCCTCAGTGCTTGCTTGCTTGTGTTGCTCTCTTCACACTGTCTCGTCCTCTCCAGATCTAAGCACGACAGCGGTGGCACACTCTCTCTCTCTACTCATCGCTGGTCACAGATCCAGCCGGATCCTCTCCGCCGGGGAAGGTGAGAAGGTGCAACGTTCACGCGGTCGTCCTCGGCGACAGCTCTTACCCACTGCCGGTGCGTCCCAGTCAGCGTGCCTTGCCGTTCTCTCCCAAGCATCGCTGGCGAGGGAGGGCCTCCCACCCCTTCTTCCTCACTACAGTAGTGTGGGCAGATCCGGTGACCTTCAGGTATAACTTCCTTCGAAACCGGCCTTGCTCTACTTCCCGAGCTCCTGACGTCGCTGCATTTGTATCTTTTACTATTTCTCAGGCCCCGTCGTAGATAGGATCGATCGGCTGTTCGTAAACCACCTAATTTTTTACTGTTAAGAGGTAAAACTAGTTCATGCACTCGAATCTAGTGGTACTTGGTTCAAACAAGGAAGAAAGGGGGTGGGGGTGGGGGAAGATTTGTTACCTGAATCTAGGACTTGGTCGAAAGAGGAAATAATGGGGGCGAAAAGTAGCAGAGACTGGCTATCCAACTGGTCTCTAGGTCTAATAGGGAAATAAAGGGAACGCAGTACAAACTCAATATAAACCCGATCTATTGCTTCAAAAAGGAATGAAAGTGGGGATTGTGGGACAAGTCAACAGAGTAAGTCCAGCACTAGATTTGCTAGCCTCACACAGTATAAGGTGGCTATATACCGAACAAAAATGGGACCAACCCAGATATCCTCTTCTGATGTTTGTTGCCCCGAGCCGCTCTTATGTAATGCCACTGGTAAAATGTAGCAGTCGCACTGTTAAAAGTAAGGACATGTTAAACCAATGTTATTTTCAATGTAATGCCTCCAGTAATATGAATCAATGGCACTTTTTTTCATGTCCTGCTAAATTTCCCATTAAGATAAGTTGCTTCTTTTCGTTAGAGATGCAACTGTCCTGGTCCGCCTACTCTCCCGTGCCCAAATACCGACTCTGTAGCAGCTGTTAATGTAATGTTGCTGGTAAAATGAAGCAACGGCACCATTAAAGTAATGTCGTATTTAACGGTTGTCATAGTTAATCCTAATGCCCACACTAATATCTAGCAATGCTGCTAGAAATTGCTACTGTCCTTGTATGATTGCCATTCAGATAAGGAACATGCTTTTTTTCATTTGAAGCATGTTTCATCACTTGTTAGTCACCCTCCTTTCCACCTTTTTTGTGCAAACAGAGATATACATTTCACGCTTGATCTTAGTTAAACTGCACAAATGATATCCAAATTATAGTTGAACATTACAGGAGCTTCACGACCAACCTTGATGTTGCTCAATTTTATTGCAACTAATGAAGAAGAAGCTCTGTGGGTTTCGTTTTCTGATGGAAATGGAACCGGGGCTGGATCCCTTTTCATAAAAAGAAGAAGAAGAAGAAGCTGCTAGCTCATGGGACATTGCTTCATTTTAGGTGAATTGCACAAAAAGGTCCCATGAATTGAATCATCCATGTTGGTGACTGGTGTCATCCCTTCTATGATGGCGTTGACTGCAGATATGGTTCCCATCACGAGGTATGTTCCTTTTTGGTCTGACCGTCTGCCAAAGAACCTGCATGTTGATCCTGCTCTTGTGCTACTGTTTTGGCACTGCCATGATAAAGCAGTAATGTTATTATTTTGCACCTTAATCTAGTGGCACTATTAATTTGAGGCAATGTTTTGGCACTGCTAGTGCCACTATTTTTTTATATATCGAAAGAGGGGGTTCCCTCTGATTTCATTAAAGAAACCCAACCATAGAGAACCATTATCCAACAACATCTCAGTGTAAACGGGCAGTTATGCAACTACTACTAGAACGGACTGAGTACTAGCAGGAGACAAGTTCGCCACATAAGCTAGGCAGTTAGGGGGATGCAGCACCAGCTCGACCAAGTTTGGATTACAACCCAAATGCTACCACAGAAACATCAGGGGGAAGATAGGGACTGAAAGAGCCAGCTTCAGCATCCCAGTCTAAGCACCCCCGGCCTTCATCCTTACGACGCACGGTACACCTCGTTTGCCACCTGCTCGACCCTAGTGTCACTGATAAAGTGAAGTAATAATACAGTTAAAATAGAGCGAGTGTCCTCTCTATCATTTCATTTCCAATGTAGATAATGGAACCGTGGAGAACGGCGGGGAAGCGACGTTGCGCCATCTGGCCTCCTCTTGTGGTGGGAGAACGAATACTCTTGTGGCTCTGGCTGGCTCTGCACCCTCACGAACGGCACACCGTACTCAATCGATTCGTTATCCTCTGGGTGCTCGACCTTCAACCTTTATGCCCACCACCTCCGCCTGACTTTTGCCTCAGGCGAATCTGTCTGCTCCATCGCCTAGAGGAGATACTCGATGAACTCGAAGGACCGCGGCATGACTGCTACCGAGGAGTACATGTACATCGCCGCCCTCATCGCTGCCGTCTCGCTCGTTCGCATACATTGCCACATGGCCCTCACCGTCCTCGAAATCTCCCACTCATTGTCAAACCAAGTAAGGATCTCCTTCAACCTGGCTAACTTTGCCTGGTCGCCGCCGGCGATCTGCCTGATTCGCTACTGCATCCTCTCCATAAATGTCCTTCTGAGTGGTCCGGTGCTAGCTTTGGAAGATGGGAGGAGATACGGTGGTCTTGCAATAGAGAAGAGGGAGAGGTGAGACAGTGGTTTTGGAATGGAAATGATGGAGAGGAGAGGAGGTGGTTTTGCAATGGAGAAGAGGGAGAGGCGACACGGTGGTTTTGGAATGGAGATGACGGAGAGGAGAGGAGGTGGTTTTGCAATGGAGAAGAGGGAGAGGCGAGACGGTGGTTTTTGAATGGAGGTGATGGAGAGGAGAGGAGGTGGTTTTGCAATGGAGAAGAGGGAGAGGAGCGTGCAGCAGCGGTTTAGGATTGGACGAGAGGGCCGGCGCGCTGTGACTGGATCAAAATCAAAATCAATTTACCCTTCAATTAAGAAAGCAACCCCACATTAACTAGTCTCCCTTTTATTCTGGGTCATAACTGACCATGATTTTCGTAAATAAAATATATGTTATACGTTGCAAAAATAATATAATTTGAAAGTACATTCAGATACGAACCAAACGATACAATTTTTGGTGACACACATTCACATTTTGCTTGTCAAATACAGTACGTGGTCAAACTTTGACCCAAAATAAGCAAAACAAAAAAAATACTTCCAAGACCAGCGCCGCTCTTCCGCTTTTCTCCTCTTAAACCACCGCCGCTCCTCTCCTGTTCCAATCTCTCCTCTTCCATTTCAAAACCACCGCCCCTCCTCTCCTGTTCCAATCCAAAACCAGCGTCACTCCTCTCCCGTTCTAATCCAAAACCAGCGCTGCTCCTCTCCTCTTCCATTCAAAAACCACCGCCGACGAGTGAAGGTGCTGTGGAGAAGTAGATCGATGGAGGAGTACAACCGATACGTGAGGATCGCAGACGGCGACCCTGTGAAGCTAGCTAGGATGTTGGAGATACAGTCTTGGTTTGACAACAAGGACCAACTAGCGGCGACGGCGACATCCATGGCCAAATATCTGCAACAGAGCGAAAAGGCGGCGATACTCCCGGAGGGAGTCACGCGGGAGTACATAGAGCTGCTCCTCTGGGCCATGGAGCAAACAGATTCACCGAATCCGATCACGAGGGAGCGGTGGTGGGAGTATCGATCCCAGATGGAGCATCCACCAGAGATTGAAGGATCGAGCATCTACAGGGTGCCGTTTGTGAGGGTGTCGTGCCAGAGCGAGCCGATGGAGTCTTCGTCGATCGAACCCAACTGCAAGAGGAGAAAAATAGTTGGCCCGACGACGCTTCCCCGCCATCCTCTCCCTCGCCGTTCACATCGTCTCACGGGGCGGCTGTCTGCCGCCAAGGAATAGGAGGGACTGCCCCCCAGCCCAATAGTCGGGCAGGTTGTGAATTGTCAGAAGGAGCTTAGGGTTGTTAGTATTTGCAGGTTGTGAATTGTGTTTTGTGTTGTGTATCTTGAGAGTACTTTCAGATATGAATGTCTTTTGAATTTCAGATTTGCAGTATTGAGCATATGAAGTATTTTATGAATTCTAGAGATCTATTTTTAGCATATAAAAAAATGTAGTTTCATAGGAGTATAAAAGTGCAGACAATGTGATTCTCAGAGAAGAAATTGCAAGTTTCAGTTTCAGATAAGAAACTGCAACTTTTAGAGGCAGAGCATTTATATTAACACGACCTTTTCAAACAGTGTTAACATCATGTTGGAAGTTTTATTCATGGTCGAAACTGAAACTACCAGCCAGTTAACATCATGCTGATCAACATTCATGCATAGCACATCTTCATATGATGCACAGTCAAAAAGATATGCTATTTTCAAAATGCCCACACAATGTCGAGTGTGCGAAAAACAGAGAAAACGAGGGACGAAGTTTTGGCAAGTGTGGGACGTGGTGTGCGTAGATGACAATTGGGACCCACATGTCAATAAAGGCAGAGGCAAAAATTTTGGAGATATTTTCTTTGCACAGGTGGAATCGAACCCGGGCGGAACAGCTGTCGGGTAGTGTTACTCGGCCACTAGGCTAGTTCAGTTGTTTTGTTACTAATAAGGCACTTCCTCAGGTGGTCGGATCTCCTCCTGGGCCTTTGTGCGCTCGCCGCGGTGCCGCTGTCTGCCGTTGTGAACATGCTGAAAAACGAGAGGAATCTGGAGAGGACTGTACGTGGAGAGGCGGACAGTCGGGACCCACCAGGTCTATGGCCGTACGCAAGCAAGTGCCTCATCGAAAAAATACTTCCTCCTAATGCTATACTGACGTTGGGGCCCACGGGTTTGTCAACATAGTTACATTTTTTTAGGTGCTTCAACGTAGTTACTATAGGAGATAAATTCACAACGAAGCCGGGGAGCTGACAGGTATCATTTAGTATCAGTGGGGCAGCAAGTATCAGCTGGGTTTTGGGCTGCCCCATCTAGGCTTGCTTTTTTAACATGCGCAACCCACGACCTCGGATGGGAGGTCCATAGGCCTGTTTGTATTTTCTTGAGGGCCGTCATGTATCGACTGGCCTATGGACCTCCCATCCGAGGTTTTATTTTTCCTGAAACATCGGCAGCCCTATTTATGTATTTTTTTGAAGAAAACACAGAGGTCTGTTCTATTTTTCTATATAAGAATAGGAACGCCTGGTCCAACTTATGTTTCCCTTCTAACTATATTATATATATTTAAATTATTTTATATGTTATTATATATTATTGTTATTGTCATCATATATTTAACAGATACTTACATATGTAAGAAAACAATATCCCACATCTTATTAACCTATAAAAATAATTTCTTAACAATAAAATCCTGGATTTTTTTGGCAACGAAAATCCTGGTGATTGTGTACAAAAGCTTGGTAAGATTTAAGGACCAATGTAATAATCACTTATTATTTAAATAAATAAATAAATAAATATATATATATATAATAAAATGCTCAACCCCGGTTTATTTTTTGATAACATTGTTGCGCCCACCCCAACATTATAATTAGAATCAGCCCAGCAAAATCGTGTATTTCGAGAAAGTGCAAATGGCCTGTAATTTTTTAGGAAAAACATAAATGGGCCGTGTGGATGCTAAATTATTGTTCACCCAGCCCAGCTAATGGACTGTAATTAAAAAAAGAGATCAAATTGACTATAAATTCTACCCGGCAAAAAAAGACTGTAAATTCTGAAAAGTTGGGTTGAATACGTGCCACATTTTTGGAGGCTGAAATGTGGGCCAATAGGTCGAAGCCAATGCAAGTCGTTGTCAACTTAGTCAACAAATGATTCTGACATCGTTAGTCGTTGGATTTACATCCAACGACCGACATCCATCTTCAATCTCCCGTCTTCTTCCTCCAGCGCCGCCGGGACCACCTGCTGCCGCCTCCTGCTGCTAGCAGCTCTGCTTAGCACGCTTCGCTGTGCAGCGCTACTCCACCGTGGGCCAGGCCATCCCCCCACCCCTCCACACCTCCTGTTCTTCTCCACCAACTGCCGAACCACACCGCACCAGAACCAGTTAACCCTCGTACACCTCTCCGTCTGCGACTCTACTCCCGCGTCTTCCCATCTCCGGCTCGTTGCTGTCCAGGGCCTCGCCGTCGTCCACCACCTTGGATGCGCTCGGCGCGGAGTGGTCAACATGGTCAATGAACGACACCATCAGAAGTAGAATGTGCGTGGAGAGGCTGACAGCTAGGTCCACGACCGCACGCAAGGAAATGCCTCCTTATTACGCGCAAAATAATGATTCCTCCACCTGACAGCTGGGACCCACCGGAAGGGCCTCTGTATTTCATGAAAAAAATGTTCCCACCGCTGACAGGTCGGACCCACCAGCTATATCTTCGCACGCAAGGAAGTGCCTCCTTATTACGCACATAAAAAGAATACCCCCTGCTAGCTAGGACCCACAATAGTGGGAGGCTGACTTGTGGGCCAACTAAGTTGACGGGGACGGAGGGCTTTGTCAACTTAGTCAATATGAACGATTCTAGCTCCAGTGACCGTACGATGTCCATCCAACGGCCGTAGTGCTTCTTCAACCTCTGGTCTTCTTGGTCCAGCCGCCCAAACCAGCGCTGGTCGTGCCTCGTGCTCCTGCCTCCCGTGGCCGGCTGTCATGCCGCGGAGGCCTCACCGCCCCCTACTACTCCCACCGCGGCCAGGCCATCCCTCTACTCACCCACACCCCCTGTTATTCTGCGGCGACGACAGCCTCACACCGCAGTGAACCAGTGAACCCTCATACTCCTCTACGCGTGGGCATCCACTGCCCGTCTTCCCCGGCTCCACGTCGTCCCCTTCCTAGGCCTTGCCGTCGTCCACCACCCTGGTGCTCTTGGCGCGGCATGGTCAACATGGTCAAGCAATGGCTTCCATCGGACAAGGACTATACGTGGAGAGGCTGACAGCTGGGTCCATGGCCGCAGCAAGGAAGTGCCTCCTTATTACGCGGAAAATAATGATTCCTCCACCTGACAGCAGGGACCCACCGGACGGGCAACTGTATTTCACGAAAAAAACGTTTCCCCCCTGACTGCTGGGACCTACCAGCTACATCTTTGCATGCAAGGAAGTGCGTCCGGGCAAAAAAAATGATTCGCCCCCCTGACTGTTGGGACCCACCAGCTACATCTTCGCACGCAAGGAAGTGCCTGACAGTCGGGACACACCTGGTCGAAGCGTACGTAGCATTGTCATTCTGGTCGCGAACGTGTACGTACATACTGGTCGATGTAGAGGCACGCACGTGTCGTAGTAGAGGCGCGCACGTAGCATGTACACATATGTACAGCGGCCAGTGTGCTAGAAAGAAAATACGACCACGTACATACATACGGGCGGGGTCTCGAACGCCTACTCGTGCATACGTACGGCCAGGGCTCGTGTACATAGCTGGGTCGGAACGGAAAAACTACGTCGTCGTCGTGTTCATGGGGAGCCTACCGGCTGGGTCGGAACGGAATGCATCGTCGTGTTCATCGGGAGGGCTTGGATGGAACAACCGATGGAAACGAGGCCTGGCGTACCGCAGAACGGAGGAAACGACCTTGTGTTCGACCGGCCACGGTCGAAACGGGATCCTGTTCATCGGGAGGGGTCTGGCGTACCGCAAAACGGAGGAAATGGACCTCCTACGGTCGAAACGGGGGTCCTGTTCATCGGGAGGGGTGTGGCGTACCGCAAAACAGAGGAAACAGACTTGTGTTGGAGCGCTACGGTTGAAACGGGGGTCCTGTTCATCGGGAGGGGTGTGGCGTACCGCAAAACGGGACTCCACGAGATACTGTTCATCTCCACCGTCGACCCCCTCCAGCCTCTACGGGCTACTGTTCATCCACCGTCGACCTCCTCCAGCCTCCACCTGCGACTGTTCATCCACGGGCTCCTGTTCATCCAGCCTCCACCACGCGCTACTCCACTGGCTACTGTTCAACCAGCCCTCTCCACGGGCTCCTGTTCAACCACCCCTCCTCGGGCAATTGTTCATCCAGCCCTCCACCGTCTACTGTTCATCCAGCCCTCCACGGGGTGGTCCTGTTCATCCAGCCCTCCACGGGGTCCTGTTCATCCAGCCCGAACCGGCTCGATCGATCGGGGTCCTGTTCATCCAGAGGCAACACCACGGGGTCCTGTTCATCCACCCCCACCGGGAACTGTTCATCCAAACCCCCCCCAGCAACGCTCACTGTTCATCCAAAGGCAGCATCGATCGGGTTCAGTTAGCAGCAGTAGCGAAGGAATCGCTCGATCGGGTTCAGTTAACAGCCATCGATCGATCGCTCGGGTTCAGTAACGCGTAGCCTGCAGTGCAATCACTCGGGTTCAGTTAGAGCCCAACGCCTCGCACCCACGCGCGTGCGTGTACGAGAGAAACGCGCATCGCTCGGCCCCGACCACCCACCGTAACCGGGAACACCCCGATATTTTCCTCGCCCTCGCTTCTACCACGGTTTTTTCCGTCATGGACGGCCCAAAGAATGTCATGCAACTGCGTCTCCGGCCCGCCCAGGACGAAAAGCCCATTTTCCGTCATGATTTTTTGTCATAGAAGTAGGAGCCCACCACATCTATGATGATACCGGGTTTTATCACAATTATCGTCATAGAAGTGTCATAAGTATGACAGAAAAAAATTTCGTTCGGCCCAAAATGTCACGGTTGTGTCTTTTTTTTGTAGTGAGCTTAGACGCTTGAGTCTCCTTGAATATTTACTTGGGGTGCCTTGGGCATCCCCAAGCTTGAGCTCTTGCCTCTCTTCCTTCTCCTCACATCTAGACCTCCTCGATCTTCGAACACTTCATCCACACAAAACTCAACAGAAGCTCGGTAAGATCCGTTAGTATAATAAAGCAAATCACTACTCTAAGTACTGTTGCAAACCAATTCATATTTTGTTTTTGCATTGTAGCTACTGTAATATAACTTTTCCATGGCTTAATCCACTGATAGAAATCGATAGTTTCATCAAAACAAGCAAACTATGCATCAAAAACAGAATCTGTCTTAAACAGGACACTCTGTAGTAATCTGAACATTCACCATACTTGTGGTACTCCAAAAATTCTGCCAAAATTTTGAAAAATAAAAATTTTGTATAGAAAGACATTGCATAAAGTTTCGGAACCGTTTGACGTTCGAGTAAGAAATGTAAAATCACGCACTACCGACAAAGTTTCTATTCTGCACCGCACAAACGAACAAGTAATCTAAAACATCCTAAAGGCAAACCTTGGCACATTATTTTTATTTTTAAACTTTATAAAAGCACACAACATAAATAAATGACTCTCTACAACTTCCAGGTTGTCTCCCTGGAAGCGCTTTCTTTAAAGGCATTAAGCTAGGCATATAGTGCTCAAGTAATGGATCCACCCGGATCCCAAGGTATATCAAAGCCAATTTTAATTAACAATGACTTGTAATTTAGTAGTGAGCACAAAGCAACATATATCAAGCAATGACGAAGTCTAACTCTCTTCCTATGCATCGGCATGTTATAAAAGAAGAATTCATGTACACATAGTAAAGGCCAATGCATAGTATAAACAGTTTCTTGCAATTTTATCATGTGGGAAACATAGAGAGGTGGAGATATAGTTCCTCTCTCATAATAATTGCAAGTAGGAGCAGCAAGCACATGCATATTTTATCCATCAAAATCATCATGTGCAACGGTAAAAGGCAACCCATCAATATAATCCTTAATAAGGGCAAACTTCTCCGATGTAGTGTAGTCGGGAGAATTCAAAAATATAATAGGACTATCATGTGTGGGTGCAATAGCAACAATTTCATGTTTAACATAAGGAACTATAGCAAGTTCGTCTCCATAAGCATAATTCATATTGGCATCTTGGCCACAAGCATAGCAAGCATCATCAAAAAGGGATATTTCAAAAGAATCAACAGGATCATAAAAATTATCATGGCATTCATCCTTCGGTAAGCACGAAGGGAAATTAAACAATGTATGAGTTGAAGAGTTACTCTCATTAGAAGGTGGGCACGGGTGATCAATCCGCTCTTCCTCCGTTTGTTCTTCGCTCTCCTCCTCATCTTTTTCATCCAATGAGCTCACAATGTCATCAATTTCTTCTTCCATAGGCTCTTGCAAAATATTAGTCTCTTCTTGGACAGCGGAGACTTTCTCAATAAAATCATCAATATCGGAATTGAATTCATAATTCTCATAGCAATATTGAAGTATGGCAAAATTTTCAGGTCTGTAAACAGCATCATCAAGATTTTCACACTCTTTAATAAAGATTCAATTTCATAAGCACCCATAAATGCAACGAATTCTTCTATTTGTTCCACATCATAGTAATCATATATACCATTAGCGTAAGAAGCCAAGGTTTTACCATCATTAAATTTGCATGAAAAGGGAAGGTGTGGAGCCTTCATCCTAGAGCAACAAGTATAATCATATCTCAAGCATAGTCCCGAGCATACCAATGCAACATATGAATTTGATCCCATAATAGTTTCCCTTTTTGAGTTAAGCGATAATCCCTAAAGTATTCATGTTGATCCAACGTGTCTCCCATTACATAATTGAATGGGGTTTTCTCAGGATTATCAAAGTAGTACATAATATTTTTCACATAACCATCATCGAGGGTTTTAGGAGGTTCCCCATCTCCATGAGTAGCAAGTACACCTAATTTTTTTGGTATTTCATGTTCCATATCCATAAATAATGATAGAGAACAACTTAGAAAAGCAAATAAAAACTACTTAGTGATAAAGCAAACAAGCACACACGAGAATATTCACCCCACGCTATAACTCCCCGGCAACGGCGCCAGAAAAAGGTCTTGATAACCCACAAGTATAGGGGATCAATTGTAGCCTCCTTTGATAAGTAAGGGTGTCGAACCCAACAAGGAGCTAAAGGTAGAACAAATATTCCCTCAAGTTCTATCGACCACCGATACAGCTCTACGCACGCTTAACGTTCGCTTTACCTAAAACAAGTATGAAACTAGAAGTACTTTGTAGGTGTTGTTGGATAGGTTTGCAAGAATATAAAGAGCACGTAAATAAAAACTAGGGGCTGTTTAGATAAAGACACAATAAAGTTAATATAGCGAGTGTGGAAAAGTGGTGGTAGGAGTTGCGAAATTATCCCTAAGCAATTGACTACTTTACTAGACTGATAGCAAGTTTTATGTGGGAGAGGCCACTGCTAGCATGTCATCCCTGACTTGGAATTCTATGCACTTATGATTGGAACTATTAGCAAGCATCCGCAACTACTAACGTTCATTAAGGTAAAACCCGACCATAGCATTAAGATATGTTGGTCCCCCTTCAATCCCGTATGCATCAATTTCTATGCTAGCTTGAAGCTTCTGTCACTCTTGCCCTCCAATACATAGTCCTATCAACATACAACTAACCCTATGGTGTGATCCACGCGCGCGCTCATATGATGGGCACCAAAGGACAACAACATAACCACAAGCAATTTAAACCAATAATAGCAATTCACCAATTATCGATAGGACAACAAAAATCTACTCAGACATCATAGGATGGCAACACATCATTGGATAATAATATGAAGCATAAAGCACCATGTTCAAGTAGAGGGTACAGCGGGTTGCGGGAGAGTGGACCGCTGTAGATAGATGGGGGAAGTTGATGGAGATGTTGGTGAAGATGACGGAGGTGTTGGTGTAGATCGCGGTGATGATGATGGCCCCGGCGGCGTTCTGGCACCACCAGAAGCGAGGGGGAGAGAGCCCCCCTCCTTCTCCTTCTTCCTTGGACTTCTCCCTAGGTGGGAGAAGGGTTCTCCCTCTGGTCCTTGGTCTCCATGGCGTGGGAGGGGCGAGAGCCCCTCCGAGATTGGATCTGTCTCTCTGTCTCTCTCTGTTTCTGCACTCTCAGATCTGGCCTTTCACCGTTTCTTTTATTACCGGAGATCTGTAACTCCGATTGGATTGAAATTTGAACACGATTTTTATCTGGATATTAGCTTTCTTGCGGCGAACGAAGGGCTCCAACCACCTTACGGGGTGTCCACGAGGATCAAGGGCGCGCCTGCCCCCCCTGGGGTGCGCCCCTGCCTCGTGGCCCCCTCGGGCATCGTCTCGCAATGATTCCACTTCCCAAAATCAGATATATTCCAAAAAAATCTCCATCAGTTTTTATTCCATTTGGACTCCGTTTGATATGGATTTTCCGCGAAACAAAAAACATGCAACAAACAGGAACTGGCACTGGGCACTGGATCAATATGTTAGTCCCAAAAATAGTATAAAAAGTTGCCAAAAGTATGTAAAAGTTGTAGAATATTGGCATGGAACAATCAAAAATTATAGATACGACGAAGACGTATCAGTTCCATGCATTTATATTATCATTCTTGGATGTTTTACATTCATTTTATATCATTTTTTGGTACTAACCTATTGACATAGTGCCAAGTGCCAGTTGCTGTTTTCTGCATGTTTTTTACATCATAGGAAATCATTACCAAACGGAGTCCAAATGCAACAAATTTTTTTGTGGATTTTTTTGGACCGGAAGACATCCGGTGGGCCGAAGAAGCACCTAGGGGGTGCTCCAAGGGGAGCACAACCCACCAGGGTGCGCCTGGAGGCTTAGGCGCGCCCAGGTGGGTTGTGCCCACCTCGGGTGCCCGTGAACCGCCTCTTTGCTCTATAAATACCCTAATATTCAAAAAACCCTAGGGGAGTCGATGAAAATCAATTCCAGCCGACGCAAGTTCCAGAACCACCAGATCCAATCTACACACCATCACGGAGGGGTTCATCATGTCCATTGGTGCCTCTCTGATGATGCGTGAGTAGTTCTTTGTAGACCTATGAGTCCGTAGTTAGTAGCTAGATGGCTTCCTCTCTCTTGTTTGATTCTCAATACAATGGTCTCTTGGAGATCCATATGATGTAACTCTTTTCGCGGGGTGTTTGTTGGGATCGGATGAACTTTGAGTTTATGATCAGATCTATCTTATTATCCATGAAAGTTATTTGTGTCTTCTTTGATCTCTTATATGCAAGATTGCTTATAGCCTCGTATTTCCTCTCCGATATTTGGGTTTTGTTTGGCCAACTTGATCTATTTATCTTGCAATGGGAAGAGGTGCTTTGTAATGGGTTGGATCTTACGGTGCTTGATCCCAGTGACAGAAAGGGAACTGACACGTATGTATCGTTGCTATTAAGGGTAACAAGACAGGGTCTATTGCTACATAAATAGATCTTGTCTACATCATGTCATCGTTCTTATTGCATTACTCCGTTTCTCCATGAACTTAATACACTAGATGCATGCTGGATAGCGGTCGATGTGTGGAGTAATAGTAGTAGATGCAGGCAGGAGTCGGTCTACTAATCTTGGACGTGATGCCTATATAATCATCATTTCCTGGATATCGTCATGATTATTTGAAGTTCTATCAATTGCCCAACAGTAATTTGTTCACCCACCGTTTGCTATTTTTCTCGAGAGAAGCCACTAGTGAAACCTACGGCCCCGAGTCTCTTCCTTATTATATTTGCCTTTGCGATCTAATTTCCCTTGCTTTTATTTTCAGATCTATTAATCCAAAAATACAAAAATACCTTGCTGCACCTTATTTTATTTAACACTCGATCTATCAATATTTACAACTCTCTCACGCCCGTTTGCAATTTCTGGCGCCGTTACCCGAAAGCGATTGACAACCCCTTTAACACGTCGGGTTGCGAGTATTTGTTATTTGTGTGCAGGTGCTGTTTACGTAGTGTTGCTTGGTTCTGCTACTGGTTCGATAACCTTGGTCTCATTACTGAGGGAAATACCTACCGTCGCTGTGCTGTATTATCCCTTCCTCTTTGGGGAAATACTGACGTAGTTCTAGCAGACATCAAAAGGAATTTCTGGCGCCGTTGCCGGGGGGGATCAAGTCAAGATAGTCTCCCAACAACTCGCCAATTTCTGGCACCATTGCTGGGGAGACATCATCAACATCTACCAGGTTCCTAATCACAAATCTCATTGATACGGCTCCAACGTATCTATAATTTTTGATTGTTCCATGCTATATTATATTCTGTTTTGGACATTATTGGGCTTTATTATACACTTTTATATTATTTTTTGGGACTAACCTATTAACCGGAGGCCCAACCCAGAATTGTTGTTTTTGCCTATTTCAGAGTTTCGCAGAAAAAGAATATCAAACGGAGTCCAAACGGAATGATACCTTCGGGAACGTGATTTTCGGAACGAACGTGATCCAGAGGACCTGGACCCTACGTCAAGACATCAACCAGGAGGGCACGAGGTAGGGGGGCGCACTTACCCCCCTGGGCGCGCCCTCCACCCTCGTGGGCCCCCTGTTGCTCCACCGACGTACTCCTTCCTCCTATATATACCTACGTACCCCCAAACTACTAGATACGGAGCCAAAAACCTAATTCCACCGCCGCAACCTTCTGTACCCGTAAGATCCCATCTTGGGGCCTGTTCCGGAGCTCCGCCGGAGGGGGCATCGATCACGGAGGGCTTCTACATCAACACCATAGCCTCTCCGATGATGTGTGAGTAGTTTACCTCAGACCTTCGGGTCCATAGTTATTAGCTAGATGGCTTCTTCTCTCTTTTTGGATCTCAATACAATGCTCTCCCCTCTCTCGTGGAGATCTATTCGATGTAATCTTCTTTTGCGGTGTGTTTGTTGAGACCGATGAATTGTGGGTTTATGATCAAGTTTATCTATGAACAATATTTGAATCTTCTCTGAATTCTTTTATGTATGATTGGTTATCTTTGCAAGTCTCTTCGAATTATCAGTTTGGTTTGGCCTACTAGATTGATCTTTCTTGCAATGGGAGAAGTGCTTAGCTTTGGGTTCAATCTTGCGGTGTCCTTTCCCAGTGACAGTAGGGGCAACAAGGCACGTATTGTATTGTTGCCATCGAGGATAACAAGATGGGGTTTATATCAGATTGCATGAGTTTATCCCTCTACATCATGTCATCTTGCTTAAAGCGTTACTATGTTCTTATGAACTTAATACTCTAGATGCATGCTGGATAGCGGTCGATGTGTGGAGTAATAGTAGTAGATGCAGGCAGGAGTCAGTCTACTTGTCTCGGTCGATGTGTGGAGTAATAGTAGTAGATGCAGGCAGGAGTCGGTCTACTTGTCTCGGACGTGATGCCTATATACATGATCATACCTAGATATTCTCATAACTATGCTCAATTCTGTCAATTGCTCAACAGTAATTTGTTCACCCACCGTAATACTTATGCTCTTGAGAGAAGCCACTAGTGAAACCTATGGCCCCCGGGTCTATTTTCCATCATATTAATCTCCCGACAACAAGCTATTTCTGGCGCCGCTTTTTTTGCTTTCTTTACTTTGCATCTTTATCATAAAAATACCAAAAATATTATCTTATCGTTTCTATCAGATCTCACTCTCGTAAGTGACCGTGTAGGGATTGACAACCCCTTATCACGTTGGTTGCGAGGATTTATTTGTTTGTGTAGGTGTAAGGGACTCGTGCGTGGCCTCCTACTGGATTGATACCTTGGTTCTCAAAAACTGAGGGAAATACGCTACTTTGCTGCATCACCCTTTCCTCTTCAAGGGAAAACCAACGCAGTGCTCAAGAGGTAGCAAGAAGGATTTCTGGCGCCGTTGCCGGGGAGTCTACGCAAAAGTCAACATACCAAGTATCCATCACAAACCCTTATCTCCCACATTACATTATTTGCCATTTGCCTCTCGTTTTCCTCTCCCCCACTTCACCCTTGCCGTTTTGTTCGCCCTCTCTCTTTTCCACTTGCCTTTTTTCGCTCACTTCTTGTTTGCTAGTGTGTTGGATTGCTTGCTTGTCACGATGGCTCAAGATAATACTAAATTGTGTGACTTTACCAATACCAACAATAATGATTTCCTTAGCACTCCGATTGCTCCTCTTACCGATACTGAATCTTGTGAAATGAATACCGCTTTGTTGAATCTTGCCATGAAACATCAATTCGCCGGCCTTCCTAGTGAAGATGCCGCTACCCATCTAAATAGCTTCGTTGATTTGTGTGATATGCAAAAGAAGAAATATGTGGACAATGATATTGTTAAATTGAAGCTATTTCCCTTTTCGCTTAGAGATCGTGCTAAAGCTTGGTTTTCATCTTTGCCTAAAAATAGTATTGATTCTTGGAATAAGTGCAAAGATGCTTTTATCTCTAAATATTTTCCTCCCGCTAAGATCATCTCTCTTAGAAACGATATTATGAATTTTGAGCAACTTGATCATGAACATGTTGCACAAGCTTGGGAGAGGATGAAATTAATGATACGTAATTGCCCTACGCATGGTTTGAATTTGTGGATGATTATACAAAATTTTTATGCCGGATTGAATTTTGCTTCTAGAAATCTTTTAGATTCGGCCGAGGGAGACATTTTTATGGAAATCACTTTAGGAGAATCTACTAAACTCCTAGATAATATTATGGTTAATTATTCTCAATGGCACACTGAAAGATCTACTAATAAAAAAGTACATGCGATAGAAGAAATTAATGTTTTGAGTGGAAAGATGGATGAACTTATGAAATTATTTGCTACTAAGAGTGTTTCTTCTGATCCTAATGATATGCCTTTGTCTACTTTGATTGAGAATAATAATGAACCTATGGATGTGAATTTTGTTGGTAGGAATAATTTTGGTAACAACGCGTATAGAGGAAACTTTAATCCTAGGCCTTATCCTAGTAATTCCTCTAATAATTATGGTAATTACTACAACAATTCTTATGGAAACTTTAATAAGATGCCTTCTGAATTTGAGACTAGTGTTAAGGAATTTATGAATTCGCAAAAGAATTTCAATGCTTTGCTTGAAGAAAAATTGCTTAAAGTTGATGAATTGGCTAGGAACGTTGATAGAATTTCTCTTGATGTTGATTCTTTGAAACTTAGATCTATTCCACCTAAGCATGATATCAATGAGTCTCTCAAAGCCATGAGAATTTCCATTGATGAGTGCAAAGAAAGAACCGCTAGGATGCGTGCTAAGAAAGATTGCTTTGTGAAAGCGTGTTCTTCAAATTTCTATGAAAGTAAAGATGAAGATCTAAAAGTTATTGATGTGTCCCCTCTTAAATCTTTTTTTGCAATATGAATCTTGATAATGAAGGGACTGAATATGATCCACCTTTACCTAGAAGGCGTTCCAGAAATTCGGAGTTTTTAGATCTTGATGCTAAAATTGATAAAAGTGGGATTGAAGAGATCAAAACATTAGATATTAATGAACCCACTATTGTGGATTTCAAGGAATTTAATTATCATAATTGCTCTCTGATAGATTGTATTTCCTTGTTGCAATCTGTGCTAAATTCTCCTCATGCTTATATCAAAATAAAGCCTTTACCAAACATATCGTTGATGCTTTGATGCAATCTTATGAAGAAAAACTTGAGTTGGAAGTTTCTATCCCTAGAAAACTTTATGATGAGTGGGAACTTACTATTAAAATTAAAATTAGAGATCATGAATGCTATGCTTTGTGTGATTTGGGTGCTAGTGTTTCCACGATTCCAAAGACTTTGTGCGATTTGCTAGGTTCCGTGATTTTGATGATTGCTCTTTAAACTTGCACCTTGCGGATTCCACTATTAAGAAACCTACGGGAAGAATTAATGATGTTCTTATTGTTGAAAATAGGAAGTATGTGCCCGTAGACTTTATTGTTCTTGACATAGATTGCAATCCTTCATGTCCTATTATTCTCTGTAGACCTTTCCTTAGAACGATTGGTGCAATTATTGATATGAAGGAAGGGAATATTAGATTCCAATTTCCGTTAAGGAAAGGCATGGAACACTTCCCTAGAAATAAAAGAAAATTACCTTATGAATCTATTATGAGAGCCACTTATGAATTTCCTACCAAAGATGGCAATACCTAGATCTATCCTTGCTTTTATGCCTAGCTAGGGGCGTTAAACGATAGCGCTTGTTGGGAGGCAACCCAATTTTATTTTTAGTTTTTCGCTTTTTGCTTTTGTTTAGGAATAAATATTTGATCTAGCCTCTGGTTAGATGTGTTTTTATGTTTTAATTAGTGTTTGTGCCAAGTTTAACCTATAGGATCTTCTTGGATGATAGTTATTTGATCTTGCTGTAAATTCCAGAAACTTTCTGTTCATGAAAATAATTGTTAACAATCACCAGAACGTGATAAAATATTGATTCCAATTGCTGCTGATCAATAAACAAATTTTCTAGGTCGTCCTATTTTGGCTGAATGGAGTTCCAGAAGTTTGCGTTAGTTACAGATTACTACAGACTGTTCTGTTTCTGACAGATTCTGTTTTTCGTGTGTTGTTTGCTTATTTTGATGAATCTATGGCTAGTAAAATAGTTTATAAACCATATAGAAGTTGGAATACAGTAGGTTTAACACTTATATAAATAAAGAATGAGTTCATTACAGTACCTTGAAGTGGTCTTTTGTTTTCTTTCGCTAACGGAGCTTACGAGATTTTCTGTTAAGTTTTGTGTTGTGAAGTTTTCAAGTTTTGGGTGAAAGATTTGATAGATTATGGAACAAGGAGTGGCAAGATCCTAAGCTTGGGGATGTCCATGGCACCCCAAGATAATATAAGGACACCTAAAAGCCAAACCTTGGGGATGCCCCGGAAGGCATCCCCCCTTTCGTCTACTTCCAGCGGTAACTTTACTTGGAGCTATATTTTTATTCACCACATGATATGTGTTTTGCTTGGAGCGTCGTGTATTATTTGAGTCTTTATTTGTTAGTTTACCACAATCATCCTTTCTGTACACACCTTTTGAGAGATACACACATGATTCGGAAATTATTAGAATACTCTATGTGCTTCACTTATATCTTTTGAGTTATATAGTTTTTGCTCTAGTGCTTCACTTATATCTTTTAGAGCACGGTGGTGGTTTTGTTTTATAGAAACTATTGTTCTCTCATGCTTCACTTATATTATTTTGAGAGTCCTACAAAACAGCATGGTAATTTGCTTAAATAATCCTAATATGCTAGGTATTCAAGAATTGTAAAAACTTTCTTATGAGTGTGTTGAATACCAAGAGAAGTTAGATGCTTGATAATTGTTTTGAGATATGGAGATGATGATATTAGAGTCATGCTAGTTGAGTAGTTGTGAATTTGAGAAATACTTGTGTTAAAGTTTGTGATTCCCGTAGCATGCACGTATGGTGAACCGTTATGTGATGAAGTCAGAGCATGATTTATTTATTGATTGTCTTCCTTATGAGTGGCGGTCGGGGACGAGCGATGGTCTTTTCCTACCAATCTATCCCCCTAGGAGCATGCGCGTAATACTTTGCTTTGATAACTTGTAGATTTTTGCAATAAGTATACGAGTTCTTTATGACTAATGTTGAGTCCATGGATTATACGCACTTTTCTTCCTTCCACCATTGCTATCCTCTCTAATACCGCACACTTTTCGCCGGTATCATACACCCACCATATACCTTCCTCAAAACAGTCACCATACCTACCTATCATGGCATTTCCATAGCCATTCCGAGATATATTTCCATGCAACTTACCACCGTTCCATTTACTATGACACACTCCATCATTGTCATATTGCTTTGCATGATCATGTAGTTGACATTGTATTTGTGGCAAAGCCACCATTCATAATTCTTTCATACATGTCACTCTTGATTCATTGCATATCCCGGTACACCGCCGGAGGCAGTCACATAGAGTCATATTTTGTTCTAAGTATTGAGTTGTAATTGTGGACTTGTAAGAAAATAAAAGTGTGATGATCATCATTTTTAGAGCATTATCCCAAGTGAGGAAAGGATGATGGAGACTATGATTCCCCCACAAGTCGGGATGAGACTCCGGACGAAAAAAAAGAGAGGCCATAAAAAAAGAAAAGGCCCAAAAAAATGAGAGAAAAAGAGAGAAGGGACAATGTTACTATCCTTTTACCACACTTGTGCTTCAAAGTAGCACCATGATCTTCATGATAAAGAGTCTCCTATGATATCACTTTCATATACTAGTGGGAATTTTTCATTATAGAACTTGGCTTGTATATTCCAATGATGGGCTTCCTCAAAATGCCCTAGGTCTTCGTGAGCAAGCGAGTTGGATGCACACCCACTTAGTTTCTTTTGTTGAGCTTTCATATACTTATAGCTCTAGTGCATCCGTTGCATGGAAATCCCTACTCACTCACATTGATATCTATTAATGGGCATCTCCATAGCCCGTTGATACGCCTAGTTGATGTGAGACTATCTTCTCCCTTTTTTGTCTTCTCCACAACCACCATTCTATTCCACATATAGTGCTATGTCCATGGCTCACGCTCATGTATTGCGTGAAGATTGAAAAAGTTTGAGAATGTCAAAAGTATGAAACATTTGCTTGGCTTGTCATCGGGGTTGTGCATGATTTAAATATTTTGTGTGGTGAAGATAGAGCATAGCGAGACTATATGATTTTGTAGGGATAACTTTCTTTGGCCATGTTATTTTGAGAAGACATGATTGCTTAGTTAGTATGCTTGAAGTATTATTATTTTTATGTCAATATTAAACTTTTGTCTTGAATCTTTCGGATCTGGATATTCATACCACAATTAAGAAGATTTACATTGAAATTATGCCAAGTAGCATTCCACATCAAAAATTCTGTTTTTATCATTTACCTACTCAAGGACGAGCAGGAATTAAGCTTGGGGATGCTTGATACGTCTCCAACGTATCTATAATTTTTATTGTTCCATGCTATATATATTCTGTTTTCGGACATTATTGGGCTTTATTATACACTTTTATATTATTTTTTGGGACTAACCAATTAACTGGAGGCCCAGCCCCGAATTGCTGTTTTTTTGCCTATTTCAGAGTTTCGCAGAAAAAGAATATCAAATGGAGTACAAACGGAATGAAACCTTCGGGAACGTGATTTTCGGAACGAACGTGATCCAGAGGACTTGGACCCTATGCGAAGACATCAAACCAGGAAGGCACGAGGTAGGGGGGCGCACCTACCCCCCCGGGCGCGCCCTCCACCCTCGTGGGCCACCTGTTGCTCCACCGACGTACTCCTTCCTCCTATATATACCAACGTACCCCAAACTACCTGATACGGAGCCAAAAACCTAATTCCACCGCCGGAACCTTCTGTACCCGTGAGATCCCATCTTGGGGCCTATTCCGGAGCTCCGTCGGAGGGGGCATCGATCACGGAGGGCTTCTACATCAACAACATAGCCTCTCCGATGATGTGTGAGTAGTTTACCTCAGACCTTCGGGTCCATAGTTATTAGCTAGATGGCTTCTTCTCTCTTTTTGGATCTCAATACAATGTTCTCCCCCTCTCTCGTGGAGATCTATTCGATGTAATCTTCTTTTGCGGTGTGTTTGTTGAGACCGATGAATTGTGGGTTTATGATCAAGTTTATCTATGAACAATATTTGAATCTTCTCTGAATTCTTTTATGTATGATTGGTTATCTTTGCAAGTCTCTTCGAATTATCAGTTTGGTTTGGCCTACTAGATTGATCTTTCTTGCACTGGGAGAAGTGCTTAGCTTTGGGTTCAATCTTGCGGTGTCCTTTCCCAGTGACAGTAGGGGCAGCAAGGCACGTATTGTATTGTTGCCATCGAGGATAACAAGATGGGGTTTATATCAGATTGCATGAGTTTATCCCTCTACATCATGTCATCTTGCTTAAAGCGTTACTCTGTCCTTATGAACTTAATACTCTAGATGCATGCTGGATAGCGGTCGATGTGTGGAGTAATAGTAGTAGATGCAGGCAGGAGTCGGTCTACTTGTCTCAGACGTGATGCTTATATACATGATCATACCTAGATATTCTCATAACTATGCTCAATTCTGTCAATTGCTCAACAGTAATTTGTTCACCCACCGTAATACTTATGCTCTTGAGAGAAGCCACTAGTGAAACCTATGGCCCCCGGGTCTATTTTCCATCATATTAATCTCCCGACAACAAGCTATTTCTGGCGCCATTTTTATTTTGCTTTCTTTACTTTGCATCTTTATCATAAAAATACCAAAAATATTATCTTATCATTTCTATCAGATCTCACTCTCGTAAGTGACCGTGTAGGGGCTGACAACCCCTTATCGCGTTGGTTGCGAGGATTTATTTGTTTGTGTAGGTGCGAGGGACTCGTGCGTGGCCTCCTACTGGATTGATACCTTGGTTCTCAAAAACTGAGGGAAATACTTACGCTACTTTGCTGCATCACCCTTTCCTCTTCAAGGGAAAACCAACACAGTGCTCAAGAGGTAGCACTCATCTCCTCGCAATTACATTATTTGCCATTTGCCTCTCATTTTCTTTCCCCCACTTCACCAAAATTTGTCGTTTATTTTCCTTCTTTCCGTTTGCCTATTGATATGGATCCTCATCCACTTGCTAATCTTTTTGAAATATCCAATTATGATGAAACAATTGCTAGTGAATTAAGTTCACTAGATTATCTTTATGAAGTTTTGCTTGAGATTCATGAATCTGAAAATTGTGATGAAGTGTTAAAAGAAGG
Organism: Triticum aestivum; assembly: GCF_018294505.1. Taxonomy (NCBI): domain Eukaryota; kingdom Viridiplantae; phylum Streptophyta; class Magnoliopsida; order Poales; family Poaceae; genus Triticum; species Triticum aestivum. The sequence continues at coordinate 509,670,650 of NC_057799.1, forward strand.
AATTTATAAAGTGATTCATGATAGATCCTTGGATAAAAAGCATGATTGAATAATGTTATTATAAATTCTATTAATGAAAATTGTGTTATTGTTATGCAAAGCCCCAAGCTTGGGGATTCTTGTTATGTTATGTCCACTACTTGTCGCAATGATCATGATTGGGGTGATAATGATTCCTATGATCTTGAAAATTTATTTAAGCTTCATGATGAATATGCTTACGATAATATTAAAAGCGGGTTTGGAAGAGTGTCAAATTTAGCTAAAAATAATCCCACATATTTGGAGAGTGTTCAATCTTATGAAATTTTTGATAAAATTGGGTTTGGAGAGGTCATGACTTTATTTGATGATAATCCCACTATTTTGGAAGAGTGTCAACTTTGCATGCATGTGGATCATGAAAAGAATATTTTATGTGAAAATTATATTGTTGAATTTGTTTATGATCCTTCATGTAATTATTATGAGAGAGGAAAATATGGTTGTAGAAATTTTCATGTTGCTAAATTTCCTCTCGTTATGTTGAGATTGCTATTGTTTGTTTCTTCTTCTTTGCATATGCTAGAAATTGCTTGTCTTGATAATTTATTTTCCTATAAAATGGCTATGCATAGGAAGTATGTTAGACTTAAGTGTGTTTGTCACATGTTTTATGATGCTCTCTTTGTGCTTCAATTAGTATCTTTCATGTGAGCATCAATAAAATCTTATGCCTAGCTAGGGGCGTAAAACGATAACGGTTGTTGGGAGGCAACCCAATGAATAAAAATTATTTTTGCTTTTTGCTTCATGTTCTTGAGTGTTTGCACAATTATGTTACTATTATGATTGTGTTTTAATTAGTGTTTGTGCCAAGCAAAGCCTTTAGGATCATGTTGGGTGATAGTTAATTTGATCTTGCTGGAAAACAGAAACTTTTGCGCTCACGAAAATAGTTCTCATTTTTATCAGAAGAGTGCTTTTGAGTTGATTCTTTTTGCAGAAGATTAATATACAAATTTTTCACATGGTCCTATTTTAGAATTTTGGAGTTATAGAAGTATCCAAAATATCCAGATTGCTACAGACTGTTCTGTTTTTGACAGATTCTGTTTTCAATACAAAAAAAGACACATCCGTGACATTTTGGGCCGAACGAATTTTTTTCCTGTCATGCTTATGACACTTCTATGATGATAATTGTGAAAAAACCCAGTATCATCATAGATGTGGTGGGCTCCTACTTCTATGACAAAAAATCATGACAGAAAATGGGCTTTTTGTCCTGGGCGGGCCGGAGACGCAACTGCATGACATTCTTTGGGGCGTCCATGACGAAAAAAACCATGGTAGAAGCGAGGGCGAGGAAAATATCGGGAGTTCCCAGTTATGGTGGGTGGTCGGGGCTGAGCGATGCATGGAGGTTTGCGTGTTTCTCTCGTACACGTACGCGCATGGGTGCAAGGCATTGGGCTCTAACTGAACCCGAGCGAGGCGTTCGCCTACTGAACCTGACCGATTGCACTGCAGGCTACGCGTTACTGAAATCGAGCGATCGATCGATGGCTGTTAACTGAACCCAATCGAGCGATTCCTTCGCTACTGCTGCTAACTGAAGCCGATCGATGCTGCCTATGGATGAACAGTGAGCGTTGTTGGGGGGGATTTGATGAATAGTTCCCGGTGGGGGTGGATGAACAGGACCCCGTGGTAGTAGAGGCCGTTGCTGCTGGATGAACAGGACCCCGATCTATCGAGTCGGTTGGGGGTGGACGAACAGGACCCCGTGGAGGGCTGGATGAACAAGACGATCCCGTGGAGGGCTGGTTGAACAGTAGCCGGTGGAGGGCTGGATGAACAGTAGCCCGTGGAGGGGCGGTTGAACAGGACCCCGTGGAGAGGGCTGGTTGAACAGTAGTCGGTGGAGGAGCGGTGGAGGCTGGATGAATAGGAGCCCGTGGATGAACAGTTGCAGGTGGAGGTTGGAGGAGGTCGACGGTGGATGAACAGTAGCCCGTGGAGGCTGGAGGAGGTCGACGGTGGAGATGAACAGTATCCCGTGGAGTCCCGTTTTGCGGTACGCCACACCCCTCCCGATGAACAGGACCCCCGTTTCGACCGTAGCGCTCCAACACAAGTCAGTTTCCTCCGTTTTGCGGTACGCCACACCCCTCCCGATCAACAGGACCCCGTTTCGACTGTAGGAGGTCCAAGAGAAGTCCGTTTCCTCCGCTTTGCGGTATGCCAGACCCCTCCAGATGAACAGGATCCCGTTTCGACCATGGCCGGTCGAACATAAGGCCGTTTCCTCCGTTCTGCGTATGCCAGGCCTCGTTTCGACCGGTTGTTCCATCCAAGCCAGTTGGATCCCGATGAACACGACGTATTTCGTTGCCTCCCGATGAACACGACGCATTCCGTTGCCTCACCATGAACACGATGACGCAGTTTTTCCGTTCCAACCCAGCCATGTACACGAGCCCTGGCCGTACGTATGTGCGAGTAGGCGTTCGAGACCCCACCCGTATGTACGTACGTGGCCGTATTTAGTTTCTTACACCTTGGCCGCTGTACGTACGTGTACATGATATTAACGGGACTGCGTGACATGCTACATGCGCGCCTCTACTACGACACGTGCCCTTCCTTACACGGCCACGGTTCATCGCTGCAGCCTGAAGACAGACCGGTCGACCAGTATGTACGTACACGTTCGCGACCAGAATGACAATGCTACGTATGCTTCGACCAGGTGGGTCCTGACTGTCAGGCACTTCGTTGCGTGCGAAGATGTAGCTGGTGGGTCCCAGTAGTCAAGGGCAAATCTTTTTTCCCGTAATATGGACGCACTTCCTTGCGTGCGAAGATGTAGCTGGTGGGTCCCAGCAGTCAGGGGGGAAATGTTTTTTTTTCGTTAAATACGGTGGCCCATCCGGTGGGTCCCTGTTGTCAGGTGGAGAAATCATTTTTTCCGCGTAATAAGGAGGCACTTCCTTGCTGCGATCGTGGACCCAGCTGTCAGCCTCTCCACGTATAGTACTCTTCCGATGGAAGTCGTTCCTTGACCACGTTGACCACGCCGCGCCGAGAGCACCAGGGCGGTGGATGGCGGCGAGGCCTAGGAAGGGGATGACGCGGAGCCGGGGAAGACGCGGCAATGGATGCCCACGCGGAGAGGAGTATGAGGGTTCACTGGTTCGGCTGTGGTGTGAGGCCGCCGTCGCCGCAGGGCCTGGCCAGTGGTGGGAATAGTAGGGGGCGGTGAGGCCTCCGCAGCATCACAGCTTGCCACTGGAGGCAGGAGCTTACGGCACGACCAGCGCTGCTTTAGGCAGCTGGAGCAAGAAGACCAGAGGTTGAAAAAGCTCTACGGCCGTTGGATGGACATCGTACGGTCACTGGAGCTAGAATCATTCATATTGACTAAGTTGACAAAGCCCTCCATCCCCGTCAACTTAGTAGGCCCACAAGTCAGCCTCCCACTATGCTGGGTCCTAGCTAGCAGGGGGAGTATTCATTTTGTTGTGCGTAATAAGGAGGCACTTCCTTGCGTGCGAAGATATAGCTGGTGGGTCTGACCTGTCAGCGGGGGGAACATTTTTTTCACGAAATACAGAGGCCCTTCTGGTGGGTCGTAGATGTCAGGTGGAGGAATCATTATTTTGCGCGTAATAAGGAGGCATTTCCTTGTGTGCGGCCGTGGACCCAGCTGTTAGCTGAGGGAGTCCTGGATTAAGGGGCCCTCGGGCGTCCGGACTATAGTACGTGGGCCGGACTGATGGGCTGTGAAGATACAAGACCGAAGACTCTCTCCTGTGTCCGGATAGGACTCTCCTTGGCGTGGAAGGCAAGCTTGGCGTCTTGATATGAAGATTCCTTTCTCTGTAACCGACTTTGTAAAACCCTAGTCCCCTCAGGTGTCTATATAAACCGGAGGGCTTAGTCCGTAGAGGCAAGAATCATTGTCATACAGGCTAGACTCTTAGGGTTTTAGCCATTATGATCTCATGGTAGATCTACTCTTGTAATACTCATATTCATCAAGATTACTCAAGCAGGAAGTAGGGTATTACCTCCATAGAGAGGGCCCGAACCTGGGTAAACATCGTGTCCCCCGTCTCCTGTTACCATCGACCTTAGACACACAGTTCGGGACCCCCTACCCGAGATCCGCCGGTTTTGACACCGACATTGGTGGTTTCATTGAGAGTACCGTTGTGTCGTCGTCAAGAGGTTCGATGGCCCCGTCAATCATCTACAACAATGCTGTTCAGGGAGAAGTCTTCCTCCCCGGACAGATCTTCGTATTCGGTAGCTTCGCACTGCGGGCCAACTCGCTTGGCCATCTGGAGTAGATCGACAGCTATGCCCCTGGTCATCAAGTCAGATTCGGAAGCTTGAACTATGTCGCGGACATCCGCGGAGACTTGATCTTTGACGGATTCGAGACCGCGGCAGCCGCTCCCTGTTAGCGCGATGAACATGACTTAAATCTGTCATCGGACCATACCCAGGAGATAGCGCGTGCAACTGCTCTGGCCCCAGATCCGGAGCAGATCACGCCATCCGAGGACGGGAGGCTCAACCCCGCCACGGAGGCCGCGGACTCAGCGGCGTTGGAGCCGCACACAGACCCAACCTCAAGTGGGATTTGTGTTACCGGAACCTCGGACACATTTCCGGCTACAGGTTCCGAAGCATGTGCGTCCGCGCACGACGAGCTTGATTGGGTGTCGATCATCGAATTCAGCTCTTCGGACATCTTCCGGCACTCGCCTTTAGGCAACGTGCTAAACTCATTAAAAACACTCTCCTTAGCGGGGGACTCTCAGCCGAATTATATCCAGTTCAAACTGGAGGCTGATGACGGAGAATTTCGTTTCCCACCACCGCCCACTTCATAGCCACTGTCGAGGACTTAACCGACATGCTCGATTACGGCTCCGAAGACATCGACGGTATGGACGACGATGCCGGAGAAGAGGAGGCCCAAAATCCGCCGTGTACCGGATGTTGGACGGCCACTTCCTCGTATACGTATACATGGTGGACACACCTAAAGAGAACAATGGTGACAGCAAGAAGGATCCAGTCGAGGATAAACCTCCCGAGATACAGCCAAAACACCGACATCAGCGGCGCCGCTCTAAATCACGCCGTGCAAAAGACAGCGATACCGGCAAAAGAGAAGATAACACTCCGGACGGTGCCGAAGACAATGAAGACCCCGTTGAGGCAACTTCCGAACAGGACGAACGGGAAGACGGGCAAGTTAGCCCTGATGAACAGGCCATACACAAAGACTCGGAGGACAATAATGATCTTCCGCTCTCCGAGGAGGAGGTGAGCCTCGGTAACGAGGATTTTATCGTGCCTGAGGAACCTCTCGAGTAGGAGCGCTTTAAGCTGATCAAGATCTGCTCAATGATAGATGGACTGATGTCCTGGCAGCCGAGGATACAGCCTCAAGCGCCCAGCCAGAAGTTACCCGAAGCGTAAATTGCTACCTCAGTTCGATGATGAGGCGTTGGAGCCCGTACCATCATCGCACCATGCGGCTGACCGACCACCACGTGGTCGGGACAAAGCGGCAACTCAAGCCGAACACCAGCCCGCCCCACCTCACCGTAAAGGCAGAGATAAAACAGGTTGGGGACATACCTACGACCTGTGGCAGGGCTTGGATAGTAGAGCAGGTCAGAACAGATCAATCTATGGATCACGGGGACGCGCCCCGACACGCGACAACGGCTATCTAGTCGGACGCAACAATCATACTCACGCCCGGGCCGAGAACCGCAGACGGACTCCATCCGAGCTACATCGCGACGTGGCCCGATACAGAGGCGCCACACACCCCCTTTGCTTCACTGACGAGGTAATGGATCACGAATTCCCAGAAGGGTTCAAACTCGTAAACATCAAATCATACGATGGGACAACAGACCCCGCGGTATGGATTGAGGATTTTCTTATTCACATTCATATGGCCCGCGGCTATGACCTCCATGCCATCAAATACCTCCCACTAAAACTCAAAGGAACAGCCTGGTACTGGTTGAACAGTCTGCCCGAAAACTCCATCGGCAGCTGGGAGGACTTGGAAGAGGCCTTCCTTGACAACTTCCAAGGTACATATGTTCGACCTCCGGATGCCGATGACTTAAGTCACATAATTCAACAGCCCGGAGAGTCAGCCAGGAAACTCTGGAGTAGGTTCTTAACCAAAAAGAACCAGATCATCGACTGTCCGGATGCCGAAGCCCTGGCGGCCTTTAAACACAACATCCAAGACGAATGGCTAACCCGACACCTCGGCCAAGAAAAGCCGAAGTCCATGGCAGCCCTTACGGCACTTATGACCCGCTTTTGCGTGGGCGAAGATAGCTGGCTAGCCCGTAGCAACAACAATGTGAGCGAACCTGGCACTGTGGAAGCGAGGAATAGCAACGGCAAGCCCCGACGCAACAGACCCAAGCATCGAAACAACGGTGATAATACCGACGACACGGCGGTCAACGCTAGATTCAATGGCTCCAAGTCCGGCCAGCGGAAGAAGCCATTCAAAAAGAACAATTCGGGCTCATCCAGTTTGGACCGAATACTCGATCGCCCATGCCAGATACGCGGCACCCCCGACAAGCCAGCCAATCATACCAACAGAGGCTGTTGGGTTTTTAAATAGGCCGGCAAGTTAATTGCCGAAAACAGGGAGAAGGGATCACAAAGCAAGGACGATGATGAGGAGCCCCGTCCACTGAACACAGGGGGACAGAAGAAGTTTCCCCCTCAGGTCAAAACGGTGAACATGATATACGCCACCCAAATCCCCAAGAGGGAGCGCAAGCGTGCGCTCAGGGACGTCTACGCAATGGAGCCAGCCACCCCAAAATTCAACCTGTCACATCCTAGCTAGTTCATGCATTAGAGTGTTGCATCATGTTTCTTTTTTTCCAGAAACTTGAAATGGGGATTGCCTAAACCCTAGCATTAAAGGAATTCACTAGGTTCAACTAAAATATTTCCAGTAAATCCAAATGGCTTTCAAAAATGTTCATCATTCTTGGAAAATGCTGGAAACAGTAACCAGAGGTGATGCACATTTTTCCATGACATATTTGGGCTCTGGATTAAATCATACTCTATTTGCATTTGGGCATTTAAATGCTATTAAATATTTTAAATGCTCAAATAATCATAAACTAAAATGTTTACTGTAGGATATATTCCCAACAGTGATCATGAGTAGTTTCATGATTTTTGGAAGTGTCTAAGTATTTTTAATAAAGCCCTAAAGACTACAGAATATTAGAAAACAGAAACAAATAAAAAAAAGAGAGAGAAAGGAAACCTACCTGGCCTCACCCGTCGCAGCCCAGCTGGCCAGCCCACCTGGCCGGCCCAGCCCAGCGCCGCTGCTAGTCATCTCCCACCTCTCGCCAGTAGGACGAGAGGCGTGTGGCCGTCGTGCACGCCCACGCGCCCCGGCCACCTCGTGCTTGCCGCTTCTCCCTGGACGTCCTCGAAGACGCCACGCGCTCCCCTCGACCCCTCCCGCTCTCCCCCGTGTTCATTCCCTCCCCTGGACCTCTCTCTCTCACCCACCCGAACGGGTTCGTCGCCGCCGCTCGCCACCACCGCGGACACCGCCATCCCGGCGACGCTCTGAGATGCCGAAGAGCTCCGCCTAGTACCCCTCTTCCTCCTCGTCGAGCTGTGCAATGCCGGAGATCTTCATCGCCGCCCCGCTTGCTCCGGCCTCTCCCCGAGCCCACTGACCAACCCTGCGGAACCGCTGTGAGCTCCTACGCCCGTCGCCCCTCTCCCCGTCGACGCGTTCGTCCTCTAGCCCCGATCCCCAACCGTGATCGAAGCATCTCGCCGCCGGCTATGGCGTAGCCGTGGCCACAGCCGCGCAAGCTCACAACCGAGCGCGCCACCGTGCTCAGCACGTTCCCAGGAGTCGACTGCGACCACCCGCGGCTCCTGCCGTTCCATGCAACGCCGATCCGCTTGACGCCCGAACTCCGGCCGCCGCACAAGTCACCGCCGCCATCGTTTTAGGCCACTAGAGCTGCTGCTGTGAGCACCACTGGACGCAGACGAGTCTCCTCGTCACGTAGAGCCTCTCCGTCATGCAAATGGTCGCCTGTGGGCGATTCCCGATGCCCTCCGCCGCGTTCGGCCTCGCCGGCGGCTAAACGCCGGCGGGTTGACCACTTTGACCGCCGGTGGGTTAGCCCCGGTTGACCAGGGGATTTGACCTCCCTTGAGTCTATGACATGCGGGCCCCGCCCGGCTAGTTAATCTAGTTTAGGTTAAACTTAATTAGTTTAACCTAGGTTAGTGCTAATCTAACTAGGTTAGTTCAGTTAGCCACTGACACGCGGGCCCCACTGGTCAGTTTGACCTGGGCTGCCCCGTTGACTCGCTCACGTCATGCTGACGTAGTGCTGACGCAGTAATGCATTTTCCGGAATTAGTTTAGTTCTAAATATTTAGAAAATCCAGAAAATTGCCTAAACTTCTAAAAATCATAGAAAATCAACCGTAACTCCAAATGAAATAAATTATATATGAAAAATTATCAGAAAAATATGAAGAATCTGTTTATGGCATTGTCATGCATGTTTGAACAACTTACAACCACTGTATATGACAATTTGAATCAATGGTATTTGAAATGCCTCATGTGGAGTTCAAATTTGAATCTAGTGTTCAAACCAACTCCATTTAAATCGTTGCTAGCTGCATTAGCTCAAACCACAACATATTGTCATGATCATGCGTCATATTGTTGCATTGCATTGATTGTGTCCTTCTCTGTTTGCCGGTAACCGCCCCCTCTCAGTAGACGATGCTCCGACGACGTGGTCGATGACACCGATGAAGAACTATAATATCTTCAGAAGTGCCAGGCAAGCAAAACCCCCCTTGTTCATTCCGATACAATCCCACTCTCTCGCTCCTCCTCTCTTTTACTGCATTAGGACAACATCGATTCATCTGTTACTTGTTGCGGTAGTTGAACCCCTTATCCTCTGCATGACCTGTCATTGCCACAGTAAATAGATGAAACCCACTAGCATGAGTAGGAGTTGTTTGAGCCCTGATGTGCCTACTCATTCATGCTTGTTTGTCATGCCTGCTACTGCTTAGAGTTGAGTCAGGTCTGATTCATCGGGGATGAATCGGAGGTGTGTGAACATGTCCTACTGTTGAGAGCTAAGTGTGTGAACACGATTTGGTAAAGGTAGCGGTGAGAGGCCATGTAGGAGTACATGGTGGGTTGTCTCCTTGAAACCGTCCTCAGGAACTGAGTTCTGTGTTTGTGATCCATGAAACAGTTACTACCACACATTGGGCCCGAAACCAATGGACCCTCTCGGCTTCTTAATCACCCTTGTCCTCTGTCCAGGAGTTGCAAGTAGTTTCTGGTGTTTGTAGTATGCTGGAGGCCGTGGGCAGCGCTGACCCGAGGGGTGGGCTGTGATGCGGTAGGCACGTGGCCGGGTATGCCGGGCGCCCATTTGGTGTCGCAGAACCCTGTACACATCGTTCGGGGCCGTATGTGGAAACCTCGGCCGGACTCCCTGTGGATGGAACCTGAATAGGCGATAAACCTGGACTAGAGACTTGAGTGTTTAGGTAGGCTGTGGCCGACACCCTCGCTGGGCTTCTGCTTGAAGGTTGCCGAGTACATGCTGTGTAAACGGCGGTAAGTGGTGAGAGCGTGTGTGACGAAGTACACCCGTGCAGGGTTAATATGATCTATTCGAATAGCCGTGTCCGCGGTAAAGGACTTCTGGGTTGCCTATAACAGTTCATAGACAAGTGAAAGTGGATACTCTAAAATGCGCAAGATAAGCGTGAGTGCTATGGATGGCGTTCTCGTAGGGAGACGGGAGTGGATCCATAGTGGAGTATTGATATGGTGAATATGTGGACTCGTGTGCGCCACCTCAAAAGAGTTACTTGCAGTCGTAGTTAGGATAGCCACCGAGTCAAAGCTGGCTTGCTGCAGTTAAACTCCACCACCCCCTTTGTTGATACCGATGCATATGTAGATAGTTCTGATGTAAGTCTTGCTGGGTACATTTGTACTCACGTTTGCTTATTTTATGTTTTGCAGAGAGACGTCAGTCTCGCTAGTAGTTCCGTGTGGACTTCGACGTTTAGCTTGATACCTCAGCTACGATCTTGTGCCCTCGGCAGGATCTGGTAGATAGTCAGGCTTCTCAGCCTTTTTCATTTATAGATGTCTGTACTCAGACATGTTAAGCTTCCGCATGTGTTTGACTTGTATGCTCTGAATGCTGGGTCGAGAGACCCATGTTTGTAATATCTGGCTCTTCGGAGCCTAATGAATAAATACTCTGAGTCGTAGAGTCTTGTTGTGATGCCATGTTGTATTTGCACATATCGAGCATATTGTGTGTATGATTGAAATGCTTGGTATGTGTGGGATCCGATAATCTAGTTGTTTATCCTTGGCAGCCTCTCTTATGGGGAAATGTAGTCTAGTGCTTCCATGAGCCATAGTAGTCCGCTACAGCCCGGTTCACCGGAGTCCTGCTAGCCCAGCACTACTGCTCCGGACACTTGACTGGCCGGCATGTGTTTCACTTTGTTCCTGTGTCTGTCCCTTCGGGGAAATGTCACGCGGTGACATCCGGAGTCCTGCCTAGCCTGCTACAGCCCGGGTTCCCGGAGTCCTGTTAGCCCAGTGCTACAGCCCAGATTCACACGCTGCTGACCGACACGTTCGATGTTGATTCATGTATGGCTGTCCCCATACGTTAGTGCTGCTTTGGGTTCACGACTAGCCATGTCGGCCCGGGTTCTCTATCATATGGATGCTAGCGACACTGTCATATACGTGAGCCAAAAGGCGCAAACGGTCCCGGGCCATGGTAAGGCGACACCCGTGGGAGTACCGTGCGTGAGGCCGGTAAGCGATATGAGGTGTTACAGGCTAGATCGGTGTGACTTAGAATCGGGGTCCTGACACAACCCATGGTCTTCCTGTCCAATCACTTTCAATCGCAGGGACCATCTGACCAGTATCCGTCACTGTGGTTCAGCCGCACTGGTCCTCGACCCAATCATCGATGGATTCCACCTCACGCGAGTCCTAATGGACGGTGGTAGCAGCCTGAACCTGCTCTATCAGGATACATCGCGCAAAATGGGCATTAATCCATCAAGAATGAAGCCCACCAAGACTACCTTTAAAGGAGTCATACCAGGTGTAGAGGCCCGTTGCACGGGCTCAATCACACTAGAGGTTGTCTTCGGATCCCCGGACAACTTCCGAAGCAAAGAGTTGATCTTCAATATCGTCCCCTTTCGCAGTGGCTATCACGCACTGCTTGGACGAACCGCATTTGCTCGATTTAACGCGGTGCCACACTACACTTACCATGCGGTGTCATAACAGTCAATGGAAACACGGAATGCTCCCTCCGTACCGAGGAGCACACCGCTGCGTTAGCAGCAGAAGTACAGAGCGGCCTTCTCAAGCAGAACCTTAATTCGTCGGCCGAGCTCCCGGACACTGTCAAACGAGTCCGGACTACTCTACAGCAGGACAGCCCAGCTCGTCAAGAGCTAGACTAGCAATTTGGCTTCCGTCCCAATCCCAGCCAAGTGGCGGCATTCGTACCGCGCATACATAACTACGCACTCAAAATTGAAGGAAATATGCCCTAGAGGCAATAATAAAGTATTATTTATTTCCTTATATCATGATAAATGTTTATTATTCGTGCTAGAATTGTATTAACCGGAAACATAATACATGTGTGAATACATAGACAAACAGAGTGTCACTAGTATGCCTCTACTTGACTAGCTCGTTAATCAAAGATGGTTATGTTTCCTAGCCATAGACATGAGTTGTCATTTGATTAACGGGATCACCTCATTAGGAGAATGACGTGATTGACATGACCCATTCCGTTAGCTTAGCACTCGATCGTTTAGTATGTTGCTATTGCTTTCTTCATGACTTATACATGTTCCTATGACTATGAGATTATGCAACTCCCATTTACCGGAGGAACACTTTGTGTGCTACCAAACGTCACAATGTAACTGGGTGATTATAAAGGTGCTCTACAGGTGTCTCCAAAGGTACTTGTTGGGTTGGCGTATTTCGAGATTAGGATTTGTCACTCCGATTGTCGGAGAGGTATCTCTGGGCCCACTCGGTAATGCACATCACTATAAGCCTTGCAAGCATTGTGACTAATGAGTTAGTTGCGGGATGATGTATTACGGAACGAGTAAAGAGACTTGCCGGTAATGAGATTGAACTAGGTATCGAGATACCGATGATCGAATCTCGGGCAAGTAACATACCGATGACAAAGGGAACAACGTATGTTGTTATGCGGTCTGACCGATAAAGATCTTCGTAGAATATGTGGGAGCCAATATGGGCATCCAGGTCCCGCTATTGGTTATTGACCGGAGAGGTGTCTCGGTCATGTCTACATACTTCTCGAACCCGTAGGGTCCGCACGCTTAACGTTACGATGACAGTTTTATTGAGTTTTGATGTACCGAAGGAGTTCGGAGTCCCGAATGAGATCGGGGACATGACGAGGAGTCTCGAAATGGCCGAGACGGAAAAATCGATATATTGGATGACTATATTCGGACTTCGGAAAGGTTCCGAGTGATTCGGGTATTTTTCGGAGTACCGGAGAGTTACGGGAATTCGTATTGGGCCTTAATGGGCCATACAGGAAAGGAGAGAAAGGCCTCAAAAGGTGGCCGCGCCCCTCCCCATGATCTGGTCCGAATTGGACTAGGGAAGGGGGGCGCCCCCTTCCTTCTTTCTCCTTCCCCCTTCCCTTCTCCTACTCCCACAAGGAAAGGAGGAGTCCTACTCCCGGTGGGAGTAGGACTCCCCCCTTGGGCGCGCCACCTCCCCTTGGCCGACCCTCTCCTCCTTGCTCCTTTATATACGGGGGCAGGGGGGCACCCCAAGAACACACTTGATATACGATATTTTAGCCGTGTGCGGTGCCCCCCTCCACCATATTACACCTCGATAATACCGTTGCGGAGCTTAGGCGAAGCCCTGCGTCGGTGGAACATCACCATCGTCACCACGCCGTCGTGCTGACGAAACTCTCCCTCAACACTCGGCTGGATCGGAGTTCGAGGGACGTCATCGAGCTGAACGTGTGTAGAACTCGGAGGTGCCGTGCGTTCGGTACTTGATCGGTCGGATCGTGAAGGCGTACGACTACATCAACCGCGTTGTGATAACGCTTCCGCTGTCGGTCTACGAGGGTACGTGGACAACACTCTCCCCTCTCGTTGCTATGCATCACCATGATCTTGCGTGTGCGTAGGAATTTTTTTGAAATTACTACGTTCCCCAACAGTGGTATCAGAGCCAGGTTTTATGCGTTGATGCTATGCACGAGTAGAACACAAGTGAGTTGTGGGAGATATAAGTCATACTGCTTACCAGCATGTCATACTTTGGTTCAGCGGTATTGTGAGATGAAGCGGCCCGGATCGACATTACGCGTACGCTTACGCGAGACTGGTTTCACCGTTCGGAGCACTCGTTGCTTAAAGGTGACTGGCGGGTGTCTGTCTCTCTCACTTTAGTTGAACCGAGTGTGGCTACGCCCGGTCCTTGCGAAGGTTAAAACAGCACCAACTTGACAAACTATCGTTGTGGTTTTGATGCGTAGGTAAGAACGGTTCTTGCTCAGCCTGTAGCAGCCACGTAAAACTTGCAACAACAAAGTAGAGGACGTCTAACTTGTTTTTGCAGGGCATGTTGTGATGTGATATGGTCAAGACATGATGTGATATAATTTGTTGTATGAGATGATCATGTTTTGTAACCGAGTTATCGGCAACTGGCAGGAGCCATATGGTTGTCGCTTTATTGTATGAGATGCAATCACCATGTAATAGTTTTACTTTATCACTAAGCGGTAACGATAGTCGTAAAAGCAATTAGTTGGCGAGACGACAACGATACTACGATGGAGATCAAGGTGTTGCGCCGGTGATCATGACAGTGCTTCGGAGATGGAGATCACAAGCACGGTGCTTCGGAGATGGAGATCACAAGCACAAGATGATGATGGCCATATCATATCACTTATATTGATTGCATGTGATGTTAATCCTTTATGCATCTTATCTTGCTTTGATTGACAGTAGCATTATAAGATGATCTCTCACTAAAATTTCAAGATAAAAGTGTTCTCCCTGAGTATGCACCGTTGCGAAAGTTCTTCGTGCTGAGACACCACGTGATAATCGGGTGTGATAGGCTCTACGTTCAAATACAACGGGTGCAAAACAGTTGCACACGCGGAATACTCAGGTTAAACTTGACGAGCCTAGCATATACAGATATGGCCTCGGAACACAGAGACCGAACGGTCGAGCGTGAATCATATAGAAGATATGATCAACATAGTGATGTTCACCATTGAAACTACTCCATCTCACATGTTAATCGGACATGGTTTAGTTGCTTTGGATCATGTAATCACTTAGATGATTAGAGGGATATCTATCTAAGTGGGAGTTCTTAAGTAATATGATTAATTGAACTTAAATTTATCATGAACTTAGTCCTGATAGTATTTTGCAAATTATGTTATAGATCAATAGCTCGCGTTGTTGCTTCCCTGTGTTTATTTTTGATATGTTCCTAGAGAAAAATTATGTTGAAAGATGTTAGTAGCAAAGATGCGGATTGGATCCGTGATCTGAGGATTATCCTCATTGCTGCACAGAAAAATTATGTCCTTGACGCACCGCTAGGTGACAGACCTATTACAGGAGCAGATGCAGACGTTATGAACGTTTGGCTGGCTCAATATGATGACTACTTGATAGTTTAGTGCACTATGCTTAACGGCTTAGAATCGGGACTTCAAAGACGTTTTGAACGTCATGGACCATATAAGATGTTCCAGGAGTTGAAGTTAATATTTCAAGCAAATACCCGAGTTGAGAGATATGAAGTCTCCAACAAGTTCTATAGCTAAAAGGTGGAGGAGAATCGCTCAACTAGTGAGCATGTGCTCAGATTGTCTGGGTACTACAATCGCTTGAATCAAGTGGGAGTTAATATTCCAGATAAAATAGTGATTGACAGAATTCTCTAGTCACCATCACCAAGTTAGTAGAACTTCATGATGAACTATAGTATGCAAGGGATGATGAAAGTAATTCCCGAGCTCTTCGTGATGCTGAAATCGACGAAGGTAGAAATCAAGAAGAGCATCAAGTGTTGATGGTTAACAAGACCACTAGTTTCAAGAAAAGGGCAAAGGGATAGAAGGGGAACTTCAAGAAGAACGGCAAGCAAGTTGCTGCTCAAGTGAAGAAGCCTAAGTCTGGTCCTAAGCCTGAGACTATGTGCTTCTACTGCAAAGGGACTGGTCACTCGAAGCGGAACTACCCCAATTATTTGGTGGATAAGAAAGATGGCAAAGTGAACAAAGGTATATTGGATATACATGTTATTGATGTGTACTTTACTAGTGTTTATAGCAACCCTTCGGTATTTTGATACTGGTTCAGTTGCTAAGAGTAGTAACTCGAAACGGGAGTTGCAGAATAAACAGAGACTAGTAAAAGGCGAGGTGACGATGTGTGTTGGAAATAGTTCCAAGATTGATATGATCATCATCGCACACTCCCTGTACTTTCGGGATTAGTGTTAAAACTAAATAAGTGTTATTTGGTGTTTGCGTTGAACATGAATATGATTTGATCATGTTTTTTTGCAATACGGTTATTCATTTAAGTTAGAGAACAATTGTTGTTCTGTTTACATGAATAAAAACCTTCTATGGTCATACATACCAACGAAAATGGTTTGTTGGATCTCGATCGTAGTGATACACATAATCATAATATTGAAGCCAAAAGATGCAAAGTTAATAATGATAGTGCAACTTATTTGTGGCACTGCCGTTTAGGTCATATTGGTGTAAACCGCATGAAGAAACTCCATACTGATGGGATTTTGGAATCACTTGATTATGAATCACTTGATGCTTGCAATCCGTGCCCCATGGGCAAGATGACTAAAACGCCGTTCTCCCGAACTATGGAGAGAGCAACAGATTTGTTGGAAATCATACATACAGATGTATGTGGCCCGTTGAATATTGAGGCTCATAGCAGGTATCATTATTCTGGCCTTCACAGATGATTTGAGCAGATATGGGTATATCTACTTAATGAAACAGAAGTCTGAAACATTTGAAAAGTTCATATAATTTCAGAGTGAAGTAGAAAATCATCGTAACAAGAAAATAAAGTTTCTACGATCTGATCGCGGAGACAAATATTTGAGTTACGAGTTTGGTCTTCAATTAAAACAATGTGGAATAGTTTCACAAATTCATGCCACCTGGAACACCACAGCATAATGGTGTGTCCGAACGTCATAACCGTACTTTATTGGATATAGTGCAATCTATGATGTCTCTTACCAATTTACCACTATCGTTTTGGGGTTATGCATTAGAGACAGCTACATTCACGTTAAATAGGGCACCATCAAAATCCGTTGAGACGACGCCTTATGAACTGTGGTTTGGCAAGAAACCAAAGTTGTCGTTTCTTAAAGTTTGAGGTTGCGATGCTTATGTGAAAAAGTTTCATCCTGATAAGCTCAAACCCAAATCGGAGAAATGTGTCTTCATAGGATACCCAAAGGAGACAGTTGGGTACACCTTCTATCACAGATCCGAAGGCAAGACATTCGTTTCTAAGTATGGATCCTTTCTAGAGAAGGAGTTTCTCTCGAAAGAAGTGAGTGGGAGGAAAGTAGAACTTGATGAGGTAACTATACCTGCTCCCTTATTGGAAAGTAGTTCATCACAGAAATCTGTTCCTGTGACTCCTACACCAATTAGTGAGGAAATTAATGATGATGATCATGTAAACTTCAGATCAAGTTACTACCAAACCTCGTAGGTAAACCAGAGTGAGATCCGCACCAGAGTGGTACGGTAATCCTGTTCTGGAGGTTATGTTACTAGACCATGACGAACCTACGAACTATGAGGAAGCGATGATGAGCCCAGATTCCGCAAAATGGCTTGAGGCCATGAAATCTGAGATGAGATCCATGTATGAGAACAAAGTATGGACTTTGATTGACTTGCCCAATGATCGGCGAGCCATTGAGATTAAATGGATCTTCAAGAGGAAGACGGACGCTGATAGTAGTGTTACTATCTACAAAGCTAGAATTGTCGCAAAAGGTTTTCGACAAGTTCAAGGTGTTGACTACGATGAGAGAGTTTCTCACTCGTATCTATGCTTAAAGTCTGTCTGAATCATGTTAGCAATTGCCGCATTTTATGAAATATGGCAAATGGATAAACAAAACTACATTCCTTAATGGATTTATTAAAGTAGAGTTGTATATGATGCAACCAGGAGGTTTTGTCAATCCTAAAAGTGCTAACAAAATATGCAAGCTCCAGCGATCCATCTATGGACTGGTGCAAGCATCTCGGAGTTGGAATATACGCTTTGATAAGTTGATCAAAGGATATAGTTTTATACAGACTTGTGGTGAAGCCTGTATTTACAAGAAAGTGAGTGGGAGCACTATAGCATTTCTGATAAGTATATGTGATTGACATATTGTTGATCGGAAATAATGTAGAATTATTCTGCAAAGCATAAAGGAGTGTTTGAAAGGATTATTTCAAAAGAAAGACCTCGGTGAAGCTGCTTACATATTGAGCATCGAGATCTATAGAGATAGATCAAGACACTTGATAAGTTTTTTCAATGAGTACATACCTTAACAAGATTTTGAAGTAGTTCAAAATAGAACAGTCAAAGAAAGAGTTCTTGCCTGTGTTACAAGGTGTGAAATTGAGTAAGACTCAAAGCCCGACCATGGCAGAAGATAGAAAGAGAATGAAAGTCATTCCCTATGCCTTGGCCATAGGTTCTATAAAGTATGCCATGCTGTGTACCAGATCTATTGTATACCCTACACTGATTTTGTCAAGGGAGTACAATAGTGATCTAGGAGTAGATCACTGGACAGCAGTCAAAAATTATCCTTAGTGGAATAAGGATATGTTTCTCGATTATGGAAGTGACAAAAGGTTCGTCTTAAAGGGTTACGTCGATGCAAGTTTTGACACTAAATCTAGATGAATCTAAGTCTCGGTCTAGATACATATTGAAAGTGGGAGCAATTAACTAGAGTAGCTCCATGCAGAGCATTGTAGACATAGAAATTTGCAAAATACTTACGGATCTGAATGTGACAGACCCGTTGACTAAAATTATCTCACAATCAAAACATGATCACACCTTAGTACTCTTTGGGTGTTAATCACATAGTGATGTGAACTAGATTACTGACTCTAGTAAACCCTTTGGGTGTTGGTCACATGATGATGTGAACTATGGGTGTTAATCACATGGTGATGTGAACTATTGATGTTAAATCACATGGCGATGTGAAATAGATTATTGACTCTAGTGCAAGTGGGAGACTGAAGGAAATATGCCCTAGAGGCAATAATAAAGTATTATTTATTTCCTTATATCATGATAAATGTTTATTATTCATGCTAGAATTGTATTAACCGGAAACATAATACATGTGTGAATACATAGACAAACAGAGTGTCACTAGTATGCCTCTACTTGACTAGCTCGTTAATCAAAGATGGTTATGTTTCCTAGCCATAGACATGAGTTGTCATTTGATTAACGGGATCACCTCATTAGGAGAATGACGTGATTGACATGACCCATTCCGTTAGCTTAGCACTCGATCGTTTAGTATGTTGCTATTGCTTTCTTCATGACTTATACATGTTCCTATGACTATGAGATTATGCAACTCCCGTTTACCGGAGGAACACTTTGTGTGCTACCAAACATCACAACGTAACTGGGTGATTATAAAGGTGCTCTACAGGTGTCTCCAAAGGTACTTGTTGGGTTGGCGTATTTCGAGATTAGGATTTGTCACTCCGATTGTCGGAGAGGTATCTCTGGGCCCACTCGGTAATGCACATCACTATAAGCCTTGCAAGCATTGTGACTAATGAGTTAGTTGCGGGATGATGTATTACGGAACGAGTAAAGAGACTTGCCGGTAACGAGATTGAACTAGGTATCGAGATACCGACGATCGAATCTCGGCAAGTAACATACCGATGACAAAGGGAACAACGTATGTTGTTATGCGGTCTGACCGATAAAGATCTTCGTAGAATATGTGGGAGCCAATATGGGCATCCAGGTCCCGCTATTGGTTATTGACCGGAGAGGTGTCTCGGTCATGTCTACATAGTTCTCGAACCCGTAGGGTCCACACGCTTAACGTTACGATGACAGTTTTATTGAGTTTTGATGTACCGAAGGAGTTCGGTGTCCCGAATGAGATCGGAGACATGAGGAGGAGTCTCGAAATGGCCGAGACGTAAAAATCAATATATTGGACGACTATATTCGGACTTCGGAAAGGTTCCGAGTGATTCGGGTATTTTTCGGAGTACCGAAGAGTTACGGGAATTCGTATTGGGCCTTAATGGGCCATACGAGAAAGGAGAGAAAGGCCTCAAAAGGTGGCCGCGCCCCTCCCCATGATCTGGTCCGAATTGGACTAGGGAAGGGGGGCGCCCCCTTCCTTCTTTCTCCTTCCCCCTTCCCTTCTCCTACTCCCACAAGGAAAGGAGGAGTCCTACTCTCGGTGGGAGTAGGACTCCACCCTTGGGCGCGCCACCTCCCCTTGGCCGGCCCTCTCCTCCTTGCTCCTTTATATACGGGGGCAGGGGGGCACCCCAAGAACACACTTGATATACGATATTTTAGCCGTGTGCGGAGCCCCCCTCCACCATATTACACCTCGATAATACCGTTGCGGAGCTTAGGCGAAGCCCTGCGTCGGTGGAACATCATCATCATCACCACGCCGTCATGCTGACGAAACTCTCCCTCAACACTCGGCTGGATCGGAGTTCGAGGGACGTCATCGAGCTGAATGTGTGTAGAACTCGGAGGTGCCGTACGTTCGGTACTTGATCGGTCGGATCGTGAAGACGTACGACTACATCAACCGTGTTGTGATAACGCTTCCGCTGTCGGTCTACGAGGGTACGTGGACAACACTCTCCCCTCTCGTTGCTATGCATCACCATGATCTTGCGTGTGCGTAGGAATTTTTTTGAAATTACTACGTTCCCCAACAAAAATACGATGGGCATAGACGGAGGCATAACTAGCTTGTGATCCATAATACGGCTCGATCGCTCCTGGACACACATACTTTCAATCTTTCCCTTTTATCCTTTTCAGGTTTCTTTCCCGCAGGCTTCTTCGGACGACCTGATCATCGATCCTCTCGACAGGATGGATACACCAAGACGGCAAGAAGCACTGACGTACAAGGGAATTTCTAGGTGGTCTATTTAACGATCACTCTACCTGTTTTCAGGACCCGCACGCAGCTCTCCCTTGATTGTGGCATGTTAAATAGCCCGTTGCTTATTGCACCACTTGTACAAATACACTTTCACGTATTAATCAAACTATAATGGAAACAGTTAGCGGCCCAACTTCTGCGGCATTACCTTACTACCTCCTTTTTCCTTTTCTAATAATCTTCTCAAGTTGCACCCGTACACTTTGGTACGCTTTAATCTGCCAGGGGCTTCATTGCGACCCATAATACGGCAACAAAGTCCTAACACTCTTTACAGTACAGTTCGGCACCCCGAATTTAGCATTATATGCTTTGGCTCTGAATCATGTCTTTGGTTAATAGTTGGGTTGCCCGACTCCTGTGCTTACTACCTTACGTTCCTGTATATCAGCTAGGGTAGTAAATGGAGAACTACTACGATTGTGTCCTGGTTTATCCGGATGAGCACCTCAGTAGAGAAAGCCGAAACTGACTGTCATGATGCGGCGAGAGCCGGTCAGCTCTTCGGAGGTTCCAAATCTTTAGCAATTTTTTCCGCATTACGCGATGAATCGGCTCTTACCCGATCAGGTGTTTACAGTACCCTAGTTTGGATACTGGGGGCTGCGCCTAAATTTTCATTGTCAAATTCCTATGGCTAAGTGAGGGTGAAAATGCCACATAGTCCGATTGCCTGGATTGTTGCGCTAAACACCTCCTTCAAGGACCGAACAATTGGATCAAGAGAGTTTAGATTCCATCCCGAACACCCCCGTACTACCTACGTGGGGGCCGAAGCCGATGACTGGCCAACTCTCAAAATTTCATAAAGACGGCCGCACAGGAGGTAAAATATTAATAAAAACATTATATTACATAGCCGAACTCGTTTCATAATACAGGGCGAGACAATATGAATGTATTCATTCAAAGATTACATCCTTCGTACATTGCTCCACCACAATGCAGGATCCCTCCAGGACATCTCTAAAATATCGCTCGGGCGTGCGGTCCTCCTTGCCCGCGGGCGGTCCCTCAGTCACGACCGTGACGGCGTTCGTCTTCGCCCACTGCATCTTGACATGGGCGAAGGCCATCCGCGCACCTCAATGCAGACCGACCACTTGATGGCGTCAAGCCGAGGGTAGGCATCGACTAGCCGCTTCACGAGACCAAAGTAGCTGCTGGGTATGGCTTCGGCAGGCCACATCCAGATTATTAAGTCCTTCATGGCCAGTTCGGCCACCCTATGCAGCTCGACCGGCTGTTTTAGCTGATCGCTAAAGGGCACCAGATGTTCTGGCGCAAGGTATTGCGACCAGAACAGCTTCTCCGTTGAGCTCCCCTCTCCGGCTCGAAAGAATTCAGTAGCGTCAGAAATGCTGCGCGGCAGATCCACAAACGCCCCTGGAGAACTCCAAATCCGGGTTAGTAAGAGATACCTCTTCTTCACATACTTACTTTGCATAATAAAAGCCTTACCCGCCGCGATCTTCTTGGCCTCTTGGATTTACTGGAGGGCGCCTTGGGCTTCGGCCCGGGCCTCTTGTGCGCTTTGGCGGGCCTTCACGAGTTTGGACTCTTGGTCCGCATGCTGGCGCTCCAAGGACTCGTATTTCTTCAAGGCGTCCTGGAGCTCCTGCTGGACCTCCCTAACCCTGGCCTCATGCTTTTTCCGGGCGGCTTGTACCTTCGCCGCCCTCTCCTCGGCCTCGGCCAGCGCTTTCTTGAGGGTTTCAACCTCAGTAGCCGCTCGTACAAATATCATAGCACTATGGTCAGCACACATCATTTATTCTTTCCGAATATACAGCAAGTCACCACATACCTTGCTTGTCCTCCAGCTGGCTTTTTACAAGGCCGAGCTCTTATTCGGCCCGCTTCAGACTCTGCTTCAGTCCGGAGACCTCAGCAGCATGAGAGGTTGCGGCCAGCAACGACGCCTGCTTCTTCACATAAGACATATTTAGTTAGTTTCCTGTGAAAATTACTTGATCCTCTGTCCGGCTTTTCTTTCCGAACACCGGATAGTGTCTCAGGGGCTACTGTCTATACTATGGCTTTCTCTTTTGTGTCGCTTACCTCAAAGCCTGTTAGCAGGCTGGTGCAGGCTTCGGTCAGTCCGCTCTTGACGGAGTGAAGCCTCTCAACCACCGTACCCATAAGTATACGGTGTTCCTCCACAATGGAAGCGCCTCGTAGCGCTTCCAGCAGATTACCCGATGCCTCTGGATGGACAGAGGTCACCGGCGGTATAGGCACATCTCCTCCCTTCGGAGGAGGCTGCTCGCTTGACTCCGGAGCCGTGTAGGTCTCCGGGATGGTATCTGGCTGGGGGCCGAATTGGATATGGCCCCCATCGCCAGTCTCCATGGGGGCTTTCTCCCCCATGTGTCCGGCGGCCGAGGAGTCATCCTCTGGAGCCACCCTGACGGCCGCCTGAACCTCTCCCTGGCCGGGGAAGATCCTTCGGGACAGCACCTTGGCGTCGCCCTTGGCCTGGGGAGAGTGAGCCGTCAGTGGTGACTCGCTGGCCATCGCCTTGGAATCCAGCGAATCCCCCGATGAGGACCGCAGGGAGCTGTCGTGGGCTGGAATGCAATTGCATAATTCAACATGTTAGAACTATGAAGTAGAGAGGTCGGATATATGGACGCATCAGGGTTTCTAAGTACTCACGATGCGGCCAGGGGCATGGTTTGGGGGCGCGGCTCTGGGCTGCTGTCAACGTCCCACGCGGAGTAATCCGCGAGGGAGCTCTTCCCCCTCTTGGATGCCTCCGCCTCCAGATTTGTGGAGGCCGCCCTCTTCTTCCTTCCCCCCTCAGGGGGAGAGCTGCTTTCCTCCTCCTCCTTGTCGTCGTCTTCGGCGGCGGAGGAGTGAGTCCCGTTGTCTTCGGATGTCATGTCCGAAGCTCCTTTGTGGTGGGGGCCACTCCGGACCCCCTTGGCCTTCTTCTCCCGTGCCTGGTAGGGCGCCGGAACTAGCATCTTCATCAGAAGCGGAATTGCTAGTTCCTCGAGCAGCGGAGCCGGACACCGAATTCGCTCCGCCTTCTTTGTCCAGCCCTGGAAAAATAAATAGTGAGGTTTAGATATCCTCCACGACTAAGCAAGTAAAGTATGCGCCCTGAAACGTGAAATACTTACCGCACTGGCGGGATGGGCCAGGGCGTGCCCACGGTCCTCGGTTGTCTCCGGCGGCATCTTGTTGCCCTTGAAGAGCAACTTCCAGATATCTTCATGCGTGGTTCTGAAGATCCTCCCCAAGGTCTGGTGCTCCTCCGGATCGAATTCCCATAAAGGGCAAGCCCGGCTCTGGCATGGAAGGATCCGGTGAACTAGCATCACCTGGATCACGTTGACGAGCTTGATGTTTTTGTCCACCATGCTTGGGATGCGCGTTTGTAGCACTATCAGCTCGTCCGGCGAAGACCAATTCGGGCCCTTCTCTATCCAGGAGGTTAGCCGCATTGGAGCTCCAGACTTGAATTCGGGAGCCGCGGCCCAGGTGGCGTCGCGGGGCTCTGTGATATAGAACCACAGTTTCTTCCACTCTTTGATGGTCTGCACAAAAGTACCTTTGGGCCATGTGACATTGGGCATCTTGCTCACCATGGCACCTCCGCACTCCGCGTGTTGGCCATCCACCACCTTTGGCTTCATGTTGAAGATCTTAAGCCACAGTCCGAAGTGGGGTGGAATGCGGAGGAAGGCCTCGCACACGACAATGAATGCCGAGATGTTGAGGAAGGAGTTTGGGGCTAGATCATGGAAATCTAGCCCGTAATAGAACATGAGTCCACAGAAGAAAGGTGGAGAGGAAACCCTAACCCGCGGATGAAGTGGGGGATGAACACCACCCTTTCATTGGGTGACGGTGTGGGGACGATTTGCCCCTTGGCCGGAAGCCGATGGGCGATTTCTTTCGCTAGGTACCTGGCCTCCCGACGATTGGTGATGTCCTTCTCCTTGACGGAGGAGGCCATCCACTTGCCTTGCGCTCCAGATCTGAACATGGTCGACTGTTTTCTCAAGGTGGAAAAGATGAGGACTTGAGCGCTGGAGCTCGAGAATGGAAGGGCAGGGAGAGAGGCGTGCGTGAAAGAGAGGAATCGCCTATCTCCTTATAAAGGCAGTGAATATCAAGCGCCTCCCCACTCACCTTAAAACTCGCCTGTTCCCAAGGGTCATGCAGACGGCACAGTTGGATTACCCACGCCCGTATTGATGAGAATCCCGCAATAAGGGGACATGATCTCTGCTTTGACAAGACATGCCAGTGAGACCGCATCTCGAAGCGGCAGGCCAAAAAACGGTTTGAAATAATAACTGGGTGATGACGTGGTATCATGTTACAAAAAGTTGTCCGCGGATTGGACTCGTGAAATATTATACTCTCTGCGGTAATGCTTGGTGCTCATTTTGCAGAGCCAGACATGGTCGTTGTGTCCGAAGACTGTGTTGGAGTATTCGGAGAAGGAACCCGCCTCGCAATGCCGAAGATAATCTGCACGCCGGACACGTCGTCATTGAAGCCTGGTTGAGGGGCTACTGAGGGAGTCCTGGATTAAGGGGTCCTCGGGCGTCCGGACTATAGTGCGTGGGCCGGACTGATGGGCTGTGAAGATACAAGACCGAAGACTCTCTCCCGTGTCCGGATAGGACTCTCCTTGGCGTGGAAGGCAAGCTTGGCGTCTTGATATGAAGATTCCTTTCTCTGTAACTGACTTTGTATAACCATAGTCCCCTTCGGTGTCTATATAAACCGGAGGGCTTAGTCCGTAGAGGCAAGAATCATAGTCATACAGGCTAGACTCTTAGGGTTTTAGCCATTACAATCTCCTGGTAGATCTACTCTTGTAATACTCATATTCATCAAGATCAATCAAGCAGGAAGTAGGGTATTACCTCCATAGAGAGGGCCCGAAACTGGGTAAACATCGTGTCCCCCGTCTCTTGTTACCATCGACCTTAGACGCATAGTTCGGACCCCCTACCCGAGATCCGTCGGTTTTGACACCGACATCAGCCTCTCCACGTACAGTCCATGTCCGATGGATGTCGTCTGTTGACCACGTTGACCACGCCGCGCCGAGAGCACCAGGGCGGTGGACGACGGTGAGGCCTAGGAAGGGAATGACACGGAGCCGGGGAAGAGTCGGCAGTGGTTGCCCACGCAGTGGGGAGTACGAGGGTTCACTCGTCCAGCTGTCGTCGCCGAAAAATAACAGTAGGTGTGGGTGAGTAGAGGAATGGCCTGGCCAGCAATGGAGTAGGGTGGGGCGGTCCGGCCTATGCGGCAGCACAGCCGTCCACGGGAGGCGGGAGCAGGCAGTCCCACCGGTGCTAGTTTGGGCGGCTGGAGCAAGAAGTTCATATGTTAAAGAAGCAGCACGGCCGTTGGATTAACATCCAACGGTCACTGCTGCTAGAATCGTTTGTGGACTAAGTTGACAAAGCCTTTCGTACACGTCAACCTAGTAGACCCACAAGTCAGCCTCCAAATCTGTCCCAAACAACATAGAGCCCGAGATTTCTAGCCAGATTCAAATAATTTAAAAACTAAACATATCTTAATTTAAATCCAATGAAATTTTACCCGCAGAAAAACAATAAATTTTAAAATATCAAAATCCAAAAGGAAATAGTATTTTGGAACTAATTGCCTGTTTGCTGTATTTTTTCATTTTACAACCTATTTATTATTACTTATAGCCCATTTCTTATTACTTATAGCCCATTTTCTGGGCAAAATGCATCCCTCCTCGTCTTGAAAGATTTCCGGCCCAGCAGGGCGTAGAAAAGCAAGTAGGCCTACGTTGGTTATTCTGCAAAAAAAAACAAAATAACTGGGCTAGCCATTTTCGGAAAGGAAAAAAACAAACTAGGCTGGTCATGTGCTAAACATATGACATAAAAGCCTGGGCTAGACGGGCCACATCTCCCGAACAACCCAGTTGATACCCTTCTCCATCCAGAAAAAAACAAAATTACTGCGCGCGCTGCTGGGTCCCTACTGTCATCCTCACCATGTACAGTCATCTCCTTATTCCTCTCGGTTGTTGACCATGTTGACAACACTGGAGGGCGGCGCCGCGGCAAGCGAACCAAGGCGGAGGATGATGGTGAGGCCTCGAACGGGAAAGAATAGGAGCCGGGGAAGATGCGCAGAGTTTTAGTGTGCGATGTGGCCATGATGCGTGTCTGGCAGCACAGCCAGCCGTGGGAGGCGGGAGCAGGCGGTCCCGCTGGCGCTGGTTTGGCGTTGGCGGCTGGAGGAAGAAGAGACTGAAGAAACATGATAGACGTTGAATGTCAATCCAACGGTCAAGGATGGCACAATCGTTTGTTGACTAAGCCGACACCAAGTAGCATACTTTTTTTATATATATGAAGAAAAGAAAAACTGGGCTCGTTCGCCTGACAACATTCCCGAAACTGCGACCGTTCGATCTTGCGTCGCAACTAAAACTGCGAGGAAAATGCGTTCGTTTGCCCTCCTCCTCCTACGGAACGTTCGCCACATAAGTGACTAGCACCCTTGGTTTTCAACCGAGAGGTCTTGGGTTCGAGTCCCAGGAGCTCTCAATTTTGTCCTCCTTCCTTCCTCCTAAAAAAAGAAAGAAAATCAAAGACTTGAGAAGGCGTACAGAACAAGCTAGTGTACCAGTAAAGAGACGTTGCTGAGTTTCAGAAAAAAGAGAGACGTGCTCCTGTAGCTGGTTCGAATTCAAACCTAGACTATGACTATATATGGTGCTATGCTACTCTGCAAGTAATGAAACTGACATAACCAACGTTCGCTTCTCCTCTTCTCTACTTACTCTGCCTAGCATCAGAAGCTCTGGCCGCAGCAACCATGTCCGCTGGCTGCTCGTCCACCTGTTCTTCAGCAAGCAACAACCAGATATGCGCCAAGTCGCCACCCGTACCATCGCCTGTGGGTCTCATCACACCCCCGCCGGCACACACACCATAGCCGGTTGCTCATCGCAACCCATTGCCGTTGCTGTGGTGCCACTGCTGCAAATCACGCAGAGTCATCCGTCGCGTCTCAACCACAATCCTCAACCCTGGCCGAGTCTTCTACAAATGGCCGAATCATGGGGTAATAATATGTTTAAGTGTTGTTCTGCTGCTTTCAGTTGCTGATGTTTTTAATAATTTGGTTGATGATCTTCCAATTTGATGCGTGCAGAAAAGGGAAGATTCGTGTGATTTGTATTTATGGGATGTTGCTAGTGTGGGGGAATGCAACTATGTTGATTATTTGGTTAGCTGAGGAATCTCAATACCAGCAGGTTGGGGTGTTGGACAAGTAACTGAAGGAACGGCCGAAGAGGAAGATGCAGAGCAGAAGGTTAAAGATGCAGTTCCTCTGATCATGGCCAAGCAACAGCTGCTGAACGGCCTTGACAACAATGAGGAGATGAAAGAGCTTGTGAAGATAATGGGCAAAATTGATGTGCTCTGTAGGATGATTGTCTCTTTATTTCCAGTGTATGTAGCACTCGTGATGTATTCAGTGGCTATGACATGAGCACTTTGCTGAAACTAGTAATGAATGAAACCTGTGTAGCAGGCCGGGCGTAGTGTTGTGAACATCTAATGATTTCTATTAACGGAAATGGGGGGGGGTATCCCCTTTTGCTCATAAATAAATAAATAGCAGAGGCCCTTTTGGTAATAAATAAATAAATTAGCAGAGGCCCTGTCGGGTCAGCTTTGTTCCCATTCGAAGACGTCAAGCAAATTGCAGTCCAACAACAAACTATGTCATCAAGTTCAAGTTTTACAGCCAAATATGAGTACAACTAAACAACAATGTCATTATGTTTTAGTCGTCATACAATCACCAAAAACAAATCAACATACATAACAAGCGATGTTCTCACAACAAAATACTAAAAAACATGTTCATCAGGTTTCAGTTGTCATAGCAAACACAATTTCACATAGTAGATGTAGCGATCTGACCTCAGACGGTCAAATCTCTGTGTTCAGTGTCATCCCTGGATCGGTTATGCTGACACACACAGTACTCGAAGGATTTATAACAGAGTAGCAATCACACACTTATTACATCAAATGTCTCAAAAGAGAACTTATTACAATAAATACGGCTTAAGGCCATCTAAATAAGATAACAACGGAAGGCTTGGAAGATAAAGTGAGTCCATCAACTCCAACGGCATAGCTGAGTGCATGACAAACGACCAATGGCACCTTACTCGTCGTCTGAAAAGTCTGCAACATGATATGTTGCAGCCCGAAAATGGGTCAGCACATGGAATATGCTGGCAAAATAACACAATAGAGCTATGCACAGATAAATGCTATCACTACATTCATATATGGCTGGTGGAGGCTCTATGGTTATAATGTTTTTGCGAAAAGCCAATTTTTTCCTACAACAAAGGAATATATTTTTAGTTAATTATCATGGTGGTTGAAACATCATTGATAAGGTTCCTCCAACTCAATCTCAATTAAAGTAGTCATTAACATCCCAACAAATTAATTTAGAGTGATGAGATCCATATGATAATCCAAGAACCAGATACTCAAGATGTCCATAACTGGGGACACAGCTAACCATGATTAGTTTATACATTCTGCAGAGGTTTGCGCACTTTTCCCCACAAGACTCGATCTCCTCCATTTGATTTCTCACACTACATGGTGTTTGAGAAACGGATGACCGAGACACATTCTTTCATAAGCATTAAGTCTTTACTCTGGGAAGACAGTTACACCTACTTTCCCTCTACATCTGCTAGCCTACAACTGAAACAGGTCACGCAACATACTCAACTATGCCAGAGCCCATAATGGCTTGTGGCTGCACACGGAAGTTTCTAGCATGAATAATCTTATGATCCCTTTGAGCCTGGGTGGCGGACCGTAGGATGATCACACGGGTACTCCGGGATATCCTAGGACAACACTGGATTCTCCAGGTGCCCACAAGCAATCCACCCAGATGTGTATTAAAGTTGCCACCTTAGGTTGAACCATTAATTAACAAACTCACATCTATCATGGATACTCTCAAACCCAAACCACGTCTACGAGCAAAGCATGGCAATATCAGCATAACGTAGAGGTAACTCCCAGGGTTTGATAATAAAAGGGCAATAGGTTCTACCTCATCATCTACTTCCCAGACCCACATGTTAAGAGATCCTACTCATGCAATCTGTGAGGGTTGAAACTAATGCATAAAAACTGGGTAATAAAGGGGTATGATCAATGTGTTACTTGCCTTGCTGACGATCCGCAAAACCTAGAGACTCGTAGAAGCACACTTCGCACTCCGGGAATTCTATCGCAAACAAACAATAGCATACATAAGCACTCAAAAAAGATGCACGGGTAAAACTCAAATAAGAAGATCTAACCAGAAAGTCCAACTGAAGAGCTCCGGTTTGCAAAAAGAATCAAATCAAACGGAGCAACGAAACTCAAACTACGAAAGAAACAAGATCCGTTTACTAATCTGGACTAAAATCAAATTTTACAGTACCAAAATCTTGTTCAAGTTGGTTAAACAGAAAGAGGGCTTCGAGACGAAGACCTAGGCGCTTGTTTCACCTGATTTGGATAAACGAGCGAAAAGATAAACTAAAACGAAGATTAGGGCAGAAATCACGATCGAAAATAATCGCAAAAAAACCCTGGAAAATAAAACGAGACGAACAGGCTAACGAACGAACGTTCACTGTCTGCGGCTAACTGACGAACAGCTTTCGTTAAAACGAACGTACGGACGAACGTCCGATAAATAACTAAACCAAAAAAACTGAACCGATCTATTTAAAAAAAATCTAGGGTTTCTAAAAAACCAAACGGTTAACCGAAAAAACGACGAACGTCGGCGGCGGCTACCTCCGGCGAGGCTCCGGCGGGGCCGCACGGCGTCGAGGGGCTCCGGCGGCGGTGAGGGGCTCCGGCGGCGGCGAGGGGCGACGGGGAGACAGCGAAGTCGGGCGGCGGCGGATGGCTTCGGCGCGACGGCTAGGGTTAGTGTTCGGGGGCGCGGGCTGGCGGCTTGGTGGGCTGGGGCCTCGGGGTGTCCGGCTTATAAAGCCTGCCCCCGGCTGGAGTCCGGGTCGGTTACGGCCCGTTAGGTCGGTGCACCTTTTTTTTTAAATCCTGACGCGGAAAAAGAAATAAAAGAAATACTAAACGAAGTCCGAAAATCCTGAAATAAATTTTCACGGTCCTCTAATAATATTGCGGACAAAGTGAACATTTATTTGGGCCTCTAATGTAATTTTGGAAAATGCATATTTTCCTAATTCAAATAAAATAGCAATAAAAGTCCAAAAGAATTATTTATTTGATTTTAATAATTTTCCTCCAATATTCCCTTTATTTTGGAGAAGTCATATTATCTCCTCTCTTATATTTTAATATGAAATATTTTCGGAGAGGAAAAATAATTAAAACCAAAGTGATCCTTGTTTCAATATTTGATAAAATTCAAATATGAAAAACGTGAAATCCCCAACTCTCTCCGTGGGTCCTTGAGTTGCTTAGAATTTCGAGGATCGCAAACGAAATGCGATAAAATATGATATGCATGAATGACCTATGTATAACATTCCAAATTGAAAATTTGGGATGTTACAAACCTACCCCCCTTAAGATGAATCTCGTCCTCGAGATTCGGGTTGGCTAGAAAATAGGTGTGGGTGGTCTCTGCGTAGATCATCCTCTCGTTCCCAGGTGGCTTCATCCTCAGTATGGTGGCACCACTGAACTTTGCAGAACTTGATAACCTTGCTGCGTGTAACTCGGCTGGCAAACTCGAGAATCTTGACTAGTTTCTCCTCATAGGTCAAATCACTATCCAACTGAATTGCTTCCAGGGGCACTGTATCTCTCAGAGGAATATCGGCCATCTCTGCATGGCACTTCTTCAACTGGGAAACGTGAAACACATCATGAACTCCTGACAGTCCTTCGGGTAACTCCAACTTGTAGGCAACCTCTCCCATGCGTTCCAAAACTAGGCATGGTCCTACAAATCTCGGCGCTAACTTTCCCTTAACTCCAAAACATTTAACTCCTCGCAGTGGTGACACACGGAGATATGCTCTGTCTCCAATTTCATAGACTACCTCCTTGTGTTTTGAGTCTGCATAGCTCTTCTGTCTAGATTGAGCTACCTTCAGTCTATCTTGAATCAGCTTAACCTTCTCTTCGGACTCATTAATCAAATCCGGTCCAAACAATTGGCGGTCTCCAACCTCATCCCACATCAACGGTGTTCGGCATCTTCTTCCATACAGGGCTTCGAACGGTGCCATCTTCAAACTGGCCTGGTAGCTGTTGTTGTATGAGAACTCCGCGTAGGGCAAGTTGTCATCCCAACTAGATCCATAATATAGCGCACAAGCTCTCAGCATGTCTTCAAGAATCTGGTTGACTCTCTCGGTCTGTCATCCGTCTGCGGATGAAAGGCTGTACTGAACTCTAGCCTGGTTCCCAAAGTCTAGTGCAGTTGGTGCCAAAACTTTGAAGTAAACTGTGTTCCTCTATCTGATACGATGGTCCTCGGAACTCCGTGCTGACATACGATCCTGGTCATATATATCTTGGCCAACTTTGCACTGGTATAGGTGGTCTTCACTGGGATAAAGTGAGCAACTTTGGTTAAACGATCCACAACTACCCAAATAGAATCATATCCTGATCGGGTCCTGGGCAATCCAGTGATGAAATCCATGCCAAGCTTGTCCCACTTCCATTCGGGTATCGGCATAGGTTGCAGTAATCCTGCTGGCTTCTGTTGTTCTGCCTTCACTATCTAACATACATCACATACGGCTACATACTCGGCAATATCCTTCTTCATTCCAGTCCACCAGAAATGCTCCTTCAAATCCAAATACATCTTGGTGTTTCCGGGGTGTATCGAGTATGGCGAGTCATGAGCTTCCTGAAGTATCAACTTCCTGATCTCGCATTATTGGGCACATATACACGATCCTCAAACCACAAGGTGTCGTGCTCATCCTCACGAAAACCTTTGGCTTTTCCTTCACTCATCTTCTCCTTTATCTCGGCAATTTCTTTGTCGTCCTTCTGAGCTTCTCGAATCTTTCCCAATAACGTTGATTGAACCTCCAATGCTGCAACAAAACCTCTAGGGACGATCTCCAAACGAAGCTCCCTGAGATCTTCTGCTAACTCCTTTGGCAATCCTCTGCTTACGAGGGTATTGACATAACTCTTCCGGCTCAAAGCACCTGCTACGACATTGGCCTTTCTTGGATGATAGTGCAACTTCATATCATAATCCTTTATGAGCTCCAACCATCTCCTCTGCCTGAGGTTCAGCTCCTCTGAGTAAAAATGTACTTCAAACTCTTATGATCCGTGTACACATCACAATGGTTTCCAATAAGAAAATGTCTCCAGGTCTTGAGCGCATGCACTATAGCTGCTAACTCCAAATCATGGGTGGCATAATTCAACTCATGCGGTCGAAGTTGACGTGAGGCATACGAAACAACTCTTCCGTCTTGCATAAGTACTCCCCCAAGTCCTAAGCGAGAGGCGTCGCAATACACTTGGAAATCCTTGCGTATATCCAGCAGAATCAGCACTGGGGTTGTAGTTAGACATTTCTTCAACTCCTGGAAACTTGCTTCACAATCTTCATTCCAATGGAACTTGGTGTCCTTCTTCAACAATGCCGTCATGGGCTTCGCAATCTTGGAAAAATTCTCAATGAATCTCCGATAGTATCCCGCGAGTCCAAGAAAACTGCGGATCTCTCCAACCGAGGTGGGTGCCAACCACTCAGTGACTGACTGAACCTTGGTAGGATCCACTGCTATACCTTCTCCTAATATAACATGTCCAAGAAATCCAACTTCCTTCAACCAAAACTCACATTTGCTAAACTTGGCATATAACTGATGTTCCCTGAGCTTCTCAAGAACCAAATGCAAATGCTCCTTGTGTTCCTCTTCATTCTTCGAGTATACCAAGATATCATCAATGAACACCACGACAAACTTATCCAAGAATTCCATGAACACCTTGTTCATCATGCTCATAAAATAGGCAGGGGCGTTAGTCAATCCAAATGACATAACCGTATACTCATATAGCCCATACCTTGTGGTGAAAGCTATCTTAGGTTATCCTTTTCTCGAATCTTCAGCTGGTGGTATCCTGATCGCAGATCGATCTTCAAAAACACTTTAGCTCCTTGCAACTGGTCAAACAAATCATTGATCATCGGCAGTGGGTACTTGTTCTTCATCGTCACTTCATTCAACGCATGATAATCAACAACCATTCTTAACGATCCATCCTTCTTCTCAACCAAGAGCACTGGGGCTCCCCATGGTGATGAACTTCGTCGAATGTAACCTTTCTCCAATAACTCCTTAATCTGCTTCTTAATCTCCTCCAGATCATTGGCGGGCATCCGGTATGGTCTCTTCGATATTGGTCCGGTGCCTGGCAGTAACTCTATCAAAAACTCGATGTCTCGATCTGGCGGCATGCCTGGTAGCTCCTCTGGAAATACATCTGGGTAATCCTTCACTACAGGCACTTCCTCCTGAACAACTCCCGTGAGAGAATTTACTTGGTCCTCCTAGGCGCATGCCTAGATACATACTTGATCCTTTTTCCCTCCGGGTGGTGAGTAAAATCGACTTACTCGCGCAATCGATGTTTCCCCCATACATCGATAGCCAATCCATGCCTAGTATCACATCCAATCCTTGTGACTCCAAATTATCAGGTCTGAGGGGAAAACATGGCTTCCAATGGCCAATGGCATCTGAAAACATCCTTGACTTGCCATATACTCCGCTCCTGGTGAGCTTACTAACATAGGTGTCCTAAGTACTTTGGTGGGCAACTTATATTTATCCACGAATCCCCTTGAAATGTATGAATGCGATGCACCAGTATCAAAAAGAACAATTGCAGTAAATGACTTAACCAAAAACTTACCGATAACTGCATCAGGCTGCTCTTCAACCTCCTCCACGTTCACGTGGTTCACTTGTCCCCTGTTGAAAGGGTTGGGCTTCTTCCCAGAGCTTCCATTGCCATTCCCATTCTTCGCTTCAGGGCACTCAGTGGCATAGTGTCCAGTCTTCCCGCACTTGAAACAAGTAATGTGACTTAGATCCTTCTTGGCGGGTGTGGCTGGGTTGGAGCGGTTCTGATTACTGCTTGCTCCTCCCATTCCCATTCTTGGGGCCATTGTGGTTATGAGAACTCCCTCCGTTATGGGTGTGGCCTCCATGGTTATGGGTAATCCTCCCGAGTTCGGGGTGAAACGGGTTTCTGCTGAGCTCCAGAATTGTACTTCCCTTGTCCATACTTCCTCTTACGGCTCTCAATCTGCTGTTGCTTCCCTTCATTCATAAGAGCCTTGTCTACCGACTCCCGGTAGTTGTTAAATGTTGCCACCATCAACTACATGCTCATCTCATCATTCAGCCCTTCGATAAACTTCTCCTGCTTCGCGGCAACTATGGCCACATCATAAGGGGCATAACGAGATAGCTTACTAAACTCATCTATGTACTGAGCCACAGTACGATTTCCCTGGCGCAAGTTGTGAAACTCGCGCTTCTTCATGCTCATAGCTCCAGTTGAGACATGGGCTATGCGGAATGCTTGCTGAAACTGATCCCAAGTGATATTGGCTATAGGGAAAGTGGTCGTGTAATTCTCCCGCCATGAAGCTGCTGGTCCATCCAGTTGGTGTGCGGCAAAACGCACTTTCTCCGCATCTGTGCGACCTGCGGTGGTCAACTCCCTTCCAATCATGCGTAGCCAGTCATCAGCTACTATTGGCTTGGTGCTACTGGAGAACACCGGTGGCTGCAACCTTAGAAAACGAGCTAAGTTGTCAACTGGAGGTGGTGGAGGTGGGTTGTTATTGTTGTTGCCTTGGTTCTGGACTAATATCTGCATCAAGGCATTCTGCTGCTGGATCAACTGGGTGATCTACGGTGGGAAGACAAATCCGGTATCACGTCTCGGAGGCATCTGATGGGTTTTAGAGGGGAGAGATTAGAATAGAATGAGGTCTTGTGAGAAAGCACTACCCATATGCACATGAGACAAACACAATCATATCATATCACTCAATCAATCAAGCAAGGGCACACAATCGTTCTAGAACTATCGTTACAAAAGTGACCGGACTACTACTATATACAGGGGGAATGCTACTAATCATATGGTGGTCATCTAGAAATATTGATTTGTGGAAGGCTCCGTGATGTCCACTCCAGCTTCGTCTTCATAATCATCGTCACTGTCGTCGGGGTCGGAGTCGGTGTCGTCGATGATGATGTAGTCTTTAGAACGAATTTCCTTGGGTTCGTCGTCTTCTCCTGCTGGTGCGGGGTCTCCCATAAAAACTCCTAGCTTCCTTGCCAGGTCTTCATTCTTCTCCTCGAGTATCGTCATTTCCTCCTCATATCCATCGCATGTAGAGTTGAGTTACTCTTCTAGCTCTATGATCCTGGTCATCGCCTTCTTCAAATCTATCATGCCTGTGCACATCTGGTTCTCCTGCCGACGAATGTGCTGGTTGAGCTCCTGGATGAATGCTGCAATGGACCTGTCCCTCCTGGTGCTGACTATCTCCCATTGCTCATATCGGTGCCCACATATCTGATAGATAGTGTCCTTCAGCTCCTGTTTGTAGACTTCTCCAATTCATCCCATAGCAATGTGGGCTACCATGCTCTTGCCTAGACTCCAGGTGGGTGCATCAAAGGAAAACTCAATGGGCTCAGTGACTAGCGTGAATGTCCTTCCTGGAACTTGAACTCGGATCATCCAACACTCCTCTTCTGATAAATTGGCGGTGTAGGTTCCGGTGAAGCTTGGTATTCCGCTGTTCAAGTACCTAGTGACTTCCTTCAAGTGTCGTCCAAATGGTGTGTCTTCATCCGGTTGTGCCAACTTGTTCCTTGAGTCCGCCATCCTAGATATTAGAAAATGGAGAGGAGTCAGAAATGAGTAGAGAAGAGTGGCCTATGGCTCATCTTAGTGGTCGTGTCCTACATTTAGCGTGTACAACTAAACAACAATATCATCATGTTTTAGTCGTCATACAATCACCAAAAACAAATCAACATACATTACAAGTGATGTTCTCACAGCAAAATACTAAACAATATGTTCATCAGGTTTCAGTTGTCATAGCAAACACAATTTCACATAGTAGATGTAGCGATCCGACATCGGACGGTCAAATCTCTATGTTCGGTGTCATCCCTGGATCGGTAATGCTGACACACACAGTACTCGAAGGATTTATAACAGAGTAGCAATCACACATTTATTACATCGAATGTCTCAAAAGAGAACTTATTACAATAAATATGGCTTAAGGCCATCTAAATAAGATAACAGCGGAAGGCTTGGAAGATAAAGTGAGTCCATCAACTCCAACGGCATAGCTGAGTGCATGAAAAACGACCGATGGCACCTTACTCGTCGTCTGAAAAGTTTGCAACATGATATGTTGCAGCCCGAAAATGGGTCAGCACATGGAATATGCTGGCAAAATGACACAATAGAGCAATGCACAGATAAATGCTATCAGTACACACATATATGGCTGGTGGAGGCTCTATGGTTATAATGTTTTTGCGAAAAGCTAATTTTTTCCTACAACAAAGGAATATATTTTTATTTAACTATCATGGTGGTTGAAACATCATTGATAAGGTTCCTCCAACTCAATCTCAATTAAAGTAGTCATTAACATCCCAACAAATTAATTTAGAGTGATGAGATCCATATGATAATCCAAGAACCAGATACTCAAGATGTCCATAACCGGGGACACATCTAACCATGATTAGTTTATACACTCTGCAGAGGTTTGCGCACTTTTCCCCACAAGAGTCGATCTCCTCCGTTTGATTTCTCGCACTACATGGTGTTTGAGAAACGGATGACCGAGACACAGTCTTTCAGAAGCATTAACTCTTTACTCTGGGTAGACAGTTACACCTACTTTCCCTCTACATCTGCTAGCCTACCACTGAAAGAGGTCACGCAACATACTCAACTATGCCAGAGCCCATAATGGCTTGTGGCTGCACACGGAAGTTTCTAGCATGAATAATCTTATGATCCCTTTGAGCCTGGGTGGCGGACCGTAGGATGATCACACGGGTACTCCGGGATATCCTAGGACAACACTGGATTCTCCAGGTGCCCACAAGCAATCCACCCAGATGTGTATTAAAGTTGTCACCTTAGGTTGAACCATTAATTAACAAACTCACATCTGTCATGGATACTCTCAAACCCAAACCACGTCTACGAGCATAGCATGGCAATATAAGCATAACGTAGAGGTAACTCCCAGGGTTTGATAATAAAAGGGCAATAGGTTCTACCTCATCATCTACTTGCCAGACCCACATGTTAAGAGGTCCTACTCATGCAATGTGTGAGGGTTGAAACTAATGCATAAAAACTGGGTAATAAAGGGGTATGGTCAATGTGTTACTTGCCTTCCTGACGATCCGCAAAACCTAGAGACTCGTAGAAGCACGCTTCGCACTCCGGGAATTCTATCGCAAACAAACAATAGCATACATAAGCACCCAAACAAAGATGCACGGGTAAAACTCAAATAAGAAGATCTAACCAGAAAGTTCAACTGAAGAACTACGGTTTGCAAAAAGAATCAAATCAAACGGAGCAACGAAACACAAACTACGAAAGAAACAAGATCCGTTTACTAATCTGGACTAAAGTCAATTTTTACTATACTAAAATCTTGTTCAAGTCGGTTAAATAGAAAGAGGGCTTCGAGATGAAGACCTAGGCGCTTGTTTCACCTGATTTGGATAAACGAGCGAAAAGATAAACTAAAACGAAGATTAGGGCAGAAATCATGATCGAAAATAATCGCGGAAAAATCCTGGAAAGTAAAACGAGACGAACAGGCTAACGAATGAACGTTCACTGTCTGCAGCTAACTGACGAACAGCGTTGGTTAAAATGAATGTACGAACGAACGTCCGCTAAATAACTAAACTGAAAAAAACCGAACCGATCTATTTAAAAAAATAGATTTAGGGTTTCTAAAAAACCAAACGGTTAACCGAAAAAAACGACGAACGGCGGCGGCTACCTCCGGCGACGCTCCGGCGGGGCGGGGCGGCGTCGAGGGGCTCCGGCGACGGCGAGGGGCGACGGCAGTGGGATCGGCGTCGGGCGGCGGCTCCGGCGGGCGGGCGGTCGGCGGCGGCGGCGCGACGTGGAGGCGGCAACGTCGGGTGGCGGTGCGGCGGCGGACGGCGTCGGTGCGACGGCTAGGTTTAGGGTTCGGGGGCGCAGGCTGGCGGCTTGGTGGGCTGGGGCCTCGGGGTGGCCGGCTTATAAAGCCTGCCCCCGGCTGGAGTTCGGCTCGGTTACGGCCCGTTAGGTCGGTGCACCTTTTTTTTAAATCCTGACGCGGAAAAACAAATAAAACAAATACTAAGCGGAGTCCAACAATCCTGAAATAAATTTTCACGGTCCTCTAATAATATTGCGGACAAAGTGAACATTTATTTGGGACTCTAATGCAATTTTGAAAAATGCATATTTTTTGTAATTCAAATAAAATAGCAATAAAAGTCCAAAAGAATTATTTATTTGATTTGAATATTTTTCCTCCAATATTCCCTTTATTTTGGAGAAGTCATATTATCTCCTCTCTTATATTTTAATATGAAATATTTTTGAAGAGGAAAAATAATTAAAACCAAATGATCCTCTTTTCAAAATTTGAGAAAACTCAAATATGAAAATAAGGAAATCCCCAACTCTCTCCGTGGGTCCTTGAGTTGCTTAGAATTTCGAGGATCGCAAAACGAAATGCGATAAAATATGATATGCATGAATGACCTATGCATAACATTCCAAATTGAAAATTTGGGGTGTTACAGTAGATAAAAAACGTCTTCTGACAGGCAAATACGACAAAAGCAATCTAACCATCATCCGCAGCAGCAACGTCAACATCTTCGCCATGTGTATCAGTATGAATCCTAATTCCCCACAGTGTCGTCTTCTTCTTCATCCTCAATGTCCTCGAACGTTGGCTTCTTCTTGATCAACTCTTGTATGTCCACAGCACGATAGGCAATCTTTTCGCCAGCGTCATTGACGTGATGGTTCTCAAAGATATTAGGAACATCTGTGAAATCTTGTACATCAGGAGCAGTGTAAGCATCATGTTGTTGTGCAACTTCTTTAAATGAATTCCTTTGCTCAAACCTTTGCAATACTCTCCAGTCATCGCTACGTGCAAATGTGTCTTCCAAGAAAAATATCTGTGTTGCTTGATTTGCCAAAATAAAAGGCTCGTTGGTCTGGTACGTCACCTTGACATTGATGGATTTGAAATAATCATCAGCTCTAGGTTTTGCGACCCTGGAAAACATGTTATACGAACGACAGCACAACAGAACCACACACCGATGATCCTCGAAACTGGAGATATACTACAACTGAACAATGTCTGATATGTTAGCATACATTTCAGTTGTCTCTCCGTCGTACGTATTCGTGCTCATGATGGCACTATTTTGTGTCTTCCTGCCTTCGTCGCGTGCAAGGGTGTTGTAGCGCACATCTCCAACAACGCAAGATTCATAATGTCTTACCCGAGTATTAGGACCCATTGCTAGTGCGTAAATGGCATCATCAATTGCCTGCCCATCCTCCCGCATCTTCTTAACCTATGGTTAGAAAACAGACAAGCTGATCATCTTATGTACTCAATATATTAAAAAAACTAACAGTGCAATTCAAAAGCTTACATGGCTCTTGAACCATTTCACAAATCCTGCCATAACCAGTTTCTCAATGTTTCTTGGATTTTGCGGCAGTAACTCCTTTTTGTAGATGTTGCACAACATAGTGATCGCGTCAAACATCTAAATATATAAGAATGTGCAGCAAGTTTAGTAGATTACAATGTATAAGCTGCAGTACTTAACACTTACTTGATATAAGGTAGTATCTTAGGACATTTATTCAACACATACCAAGCCATTTTGTCCAAATCTTTAGGTTTGTCCTCTTGTCGACTCTTCCCTGTAACTCGAACAGAATAATCAAAAACATTGAGCCCGGTATTGTCTTCACCCACCTCTTTGCTAAGCGGATTAGCTGTTTCAATGTATTTTGAGCAGAATGTCAACGCCTCTGTAGCAATATAGGCCTCTGCAATGGAACCCTCGGGTCTAGCTCTGTTCCTAATATAGCCCTTGAAAGTGCCTAACCGCCTTTCAATAGTGTACATCCAGCCATACTGTACTGTACCTCTAAGTAGTGCCTCATCAGGTAGATGAAGAGCCAAATGCACCATCACATCAAAGATGGCTGGAGGATATATCTTCTCAATGTCGCATAGGATAGTTGGTATCTTGTCTCTAAAATGCTCCAAAGCATCTATCCTGATATTTCTACTGCAGAGTCCCCTGAAGAATTATCCCAACTCTGCAACTGCTCTGTATAAGTCAGAGCGGCCCAGTCCTCTAAGGATAACAGGTAAAACCCTTTGAAGTAGGATGTGGCATTCATGAGTTTTCAACCCTCGTACCTTGTTTCCATCTGCACTGACTCTCCTTTCAGGGTTGGAAGCAAATCAATGTGGGAATCTCACACGTAACAGGACCTCGCAGAATTCTTTTCTTTTTACCTTGTCCAAGACGTACACAGCTGGTGCCATATCCCGTGGTTTACCTTCATCTTCCACCTGCAAATCCTTTCTGATACCCAGGTGTGTCAAATCAATCCTAGATTTTAAGGTATCTGTCGTCTTGCCTTC
Source organism: Triticum aestivum (assembly GCF_018294505.1). Lineage (NCBI taxonomy): Eukaryota > Viridiplantae > Streptophyta > Magnoliopsida > Poales > Poaceae > Triticum > Triticum aestivum. The sequence goes on from NC_057799.1 coordinate 509,711,931, forward strand.
AATATTAAGAAGTGTGCTGATAATGCTGTCACATATATTTTTCTCGATGTGCATCACATCAATATTATGCCGCAGATCAAAATCTTTCCAATACTCCAAGTACCACAAAGTGGACCTGCGGGTAAACAATAATCTCTCTTCTACCCTGCCACGCTTCCTTTTCCTGCTACCATTACTAGGATGGTTTCCTGGTGTAATATGCCTAACCTTCTCTAATTCCACTTGCAACTCATCGGCGGTGAGCCTCTTTGGTGCATCACGGTTTTCATCCTTTGCATTGAACACATGTCTTCGGTATTTTGTAGGACGCGGCTTGTCTTTCGCAAGGAAACGGCGATGTCCAATGTAACAGATCTTGCTAAGTATTGCGTATGACAGCGGATTCCTGTCACAGCGAACACATGCATTGTAACCACGTGTCGTTCGCCCTGACATAGTGCCCAAAGCCGGATAATCATGGATGCACCAAATTATTACAACATGCAGAAAGAAATTAGCTGGTGGGCTTCTATATAGGTCTCGAGTGAGAACACCCCCCATAGATGTTGAAGTTCCTCCACAAGAGGCTCCGTGAATAAATCAAAATCCTTTCCAGGACTTTTTGGACCTGGGATGAGCAAGGCCATCATGTAGTTTGATTCTTTGGTGCAGACATTTGGAGGCATGTTGTAAGGGATAACAAGCACTGGCCACATGCTATATGTGGCGCTCTGGTGGCCAAATGGGTTAAATCCATCTGAAGCTAAGCCAAGTCTAATGTTTCTCGGGTCAGCAGCAAACTTTTTGTGTTTCTGATTGAAGCTTTTCCACTCACTACCATGAGATGGATGGCTCATTACATTCTGATCTCTGTACTCCTGGTTCCTAGAATGCCACAGTACATCCTCTCTTGTTTCAGCATCATGAAACAACCTCTGCAATCTTGGTATAATTGGAAAATGTCTCAGAACATTATGAGGAATCCTCTTCACAGCATCGCCATCTTTCCATCTTGATGATTTGCATTTCGGGCATTCACTTAAGTTGGCATAATCCTTCCGGAACAGAACACAATTATTCTTACAAACATGGATCATATCATATCCAATTCCAACTGCACGAAGGAAATTCTTCATTTTACTGTAGGTGTGTGGCAGCTCAGACGCATCTGGGAAAGATTTGCGGAAAGCAGCCAACATCGCATCGAATGATTTGTTGGTCATCCGCTCAGATGTCTTCACCTGAAGAAAGGTGACCATAGCTGAGAATACTGACAGCTTATTTCCTGGGGTGATAGCCACGTTGCATTGTTCCAACATGCGGGCCCACCGTTTTTCTTCTGCAGGTGAAAGTTCACGAAATGCACGAGCATTTCATAGCATTGTTTCAATGTTGGTCAAACTCACTGGCTCCGCCACCACCACCTCCTCCTCCTCTTCCACCTGAGCATCAGGCAGATCAAGATGGTGATCTGCTGCTTCCACGTAGTCAGTAACATTGACGTTCACAGCTTCACCATGATGAACCCACCTAGTATATGTGACCGACATCCCATACAAGTGTAGATGATTTTGCACAGTTGACTGGGGTCTTGTAACTGAATTCATACAACTGCTACACGGGCAGAGCACATCTGATTTCAGACCACCGTACTCAGCTCTGATAAAGTTCATGAAGTTTTCAACCCCCTCGACATATGCAGCGGAGAATCTTCGAGCAGAAGTTATCCAAGTCCTGTCCATCTGTTAGACATACAAATTAGTTCTTCTACTAGATATTACAGGAAAAACATATATGCTTTTTTATGAAGTCCAGAAAAAATACCTAGGTCGATGTCTAAAGCTATGGCAAGATATTTGGACGAGCAGATCTAAGTAACGAAATATATGTAAAGCTAATTCAGCAAACAGATTTGAGTGCTAAATTATGGCAGGCTGTTTCAGCAGTCAATGAGGCCGAGCACACAACCATCGAACTATCGAAGGCCATCGCAGCAACAAAGATCGAGTATAAAACTATGTAGAGCTATTTCATCTAACAGATTGGCTACTAGACCATGGCAATCTACGTCACAATAAATATATGGCAGGATATTTTAGCAACTAATCGGGCTTGGCATGCCATCTCAGCTAAGCATATTGAGTGCAGAACGGGGCAAGGAAGCTTCTTAAGCAGAGCATATTGACTATAAACTACTTTGGCAAACAGTGAGATTAACAACGTCTATCAACTCACATTCAGCGCTACACCAACATGCACGAGGCCTCAGTCTAGAATGCGCGTACCGTGGGAGAAGCTGACTGCCGTGCATCTCCACACGAACGTCGCCAGCGGTGGCGGTGTTGACCACCGTGCGCCTCCACAAGAACGTCGCCAGCGGTGGCGGCGCGGCTAGAGGACGGCAGTCTACGAGAGCGTATTGTGGGAGCGAGAGGATCGCCGTGCATCCCCTCGACGAACCGCGGCGCCGACATATCAGTGCAGCGGGGAGGGCGGCTTTGGCAGAGCGAATGGAGTGGAGGGGGACGAGGGGAGGGGGTTTGGGGAATCTTATTGGCTAGTTGGCCGAAGGGTGATTGAATATGGGATTTGGGGGGAATTTGGGGCGGGGGGGGGGGGGGGTTCGTGCGGTGAGCGGGGGGAGTTTTGGCGCATGGTCGGTTTCTCCAAGTGCAGTCCCACGTGTCAGTGAAGAGGCAAGCCGAAGCGCATTCCGTTTGCGTGAGCCGTGTGCAGGACCGAACGTGTGGGGGGTGCAATGCGACCGCGACAGGGGTGCTGTGAGTGTACCGCATTTTTCCTTTTAAACTAGGTGCTTCGGCCCGCAAAAAAACTTGGTGCTTTGCGCGATCCATCGATACTACTACTAGTAATCCGGTAATCCCGACTAAAACGGTGTGGCCGGGTCTTTTCCCGCGTGATATGCTGGGAGGTTGGCTCAGTTGGGTTTTTTAGGATGAGTAATGCTACACCTACGTAATCCCAGTTACGTAATTAACGTAATGTGAAACTTGTGAGCTGTTGATTGTAGATTGGGGGGAGGGAGGGGCCCACCACCATGAAAATCAAGGAGGAGAGAGAGGCAATTTACGTTAACCCTTTCGTAGGTTCCCGTAGATGTAGAAAGATGTGAAATGCGCGAATGTGTAGTGGACGTACTATTGGAGTGCCTAAGATAAATTGTGTATGTAGACCCTATGTGTTTATTTACTTCGCGTGTTAGCTTTGTCTCGGTTCAATAAAAAGCAGAGTTGGTGATGATGGTGTGCCTGCCATCTTGCAATATAGGCCGTCCGATCTATATCTAACGGATAGGAAGGAAACTATGACAATTTACCCGCACTCCTCTCCACATTTGCAGATAAGGCCTTCCCTCGTTCACCCTTTTCTCCCACAAGATCTTGATGTTCCGTGCAACGCACGGGCATCTTGCTAGTACTCCTACAATATACAATATTATTGTGAAATTTCATATACACCGACCGAGATTAATGCAAACACGGCAGATTTTCATTACATTTCGAACTTTTATAGGACAGAAAAATAAAAGAAACCCGACCCTAAACCTATTCTATGGCGGCGACCGACATCCTCCATCTGCGATCTCCATGTACGGGGGCGGGGTTCAAGACCCGTGAAGTGAAGGTGCGGTCTCCGGCGAGGAAGAGTAGAACACGGGAGACGGACCGGCCAGTTGGCACACCATGACCTGCTGCCTCCCATGCCCTACTCATCTTCGGAGGAGTCCCCAAGCTCGGCGGTGCCGGACATTGGACGGCGGCAAGTAGGACGCGTGGCTGACGGTGCTCCCGTTGTCGGCCGCTAGCATGGCCACCGCTTGTGCGATCGCGTCCGCATCCGGCTACGCCGCTATTGCGTCGCGAGCGGTGACTTGAGCGAGGGCGGAGACCTCGAGCTTCATCCCCGAAGACAAGATCTCCGCAGAGCGTTCGCGCTCGTGGTCATGGCAGATGTGGTGCCAGGTAGCAGGACAATGCGCTATGGTGTGGAGGTTAGCTGGGCTTGCCACTTTAAGTAGCGCATCCGGGTGAGGCCAAGCGTCCGGGTGCCTCACTAAGTGACCGGAGTTGGTTCCTCGGGCACCGAGCCTCTTAACGACGGCATATGGACGGACGGCATGAATGCGGGCAGCTGGCGCCGGCTGGGAACGCACCGCGCGACGGCGCGAGGGACGATGGTTTTTGGTGTGCCAGGGTAGTCAGCTGCGGTCGTGGCAACGTTGGAGATGCCCTTTGCTCACATGTGATCCCCACATGTCATTGAAAAATCAAGACAACCCGGCATGGTCTCAGGTCCTGGGGATGCAGTTGGCCGCGCTACACCACTTCGCGGGCGTGTCGCGGTGCGCGCACACTTCGGCGCCCCATGCATCCTCGACGAGCCAGGTGTTGATCTGCTGGTCGTGCCACAGCGCTAATGCCACCCTCGGCACACTGAAACCGACCGTGTCTAGCGACGATGAGCGTGTCGCTCACCGCGGTCACCGTGTCCAGAGGCGGTGCTGGAGCTGCACCATGTTGCTGGCCCCCACGACCTACATGAACGGTTGCTGGTGGCGAGGAGGTCGTGACCCAGCTCCTCCATTGGACTAGTCTGCGCCACGTCGTCCCGACAGGTGTGCCCCACATGTCGGTTTCCCTGTTTTCCCGGCCATATTCGAGTGTCAGTGCTCCGCGTTGCGCATTAGGCGCAGAACAGGTGGTTTTTGTGCCCTGGTTCAAATGTGGTACAGTACCAAGTTGTTACCCTAGCCCCAAGTGTGGTGGTTTTGGGTACGGTGCCACCCTTTTCCTTTTCAAGTAGTGAAGCGTAACACTTGATTAAGTAGCCGGATGGTGTGCTAAATGTAGGTGTCCGACTGTTTGAAAGAATAATTGAGGTGTGCCCGGTCCGTGCCCGCATTTAGGGGTCCAACTTACCATGTTCCGGCAGTAGTAACTATACTAGTCCCTGCGTACTCCCTCTGTTTTTATTTACTCCGCATTTTAGCTTTGCTCAAAGTCAAACTTTGTAAACTTTGACAAAGTTTATAGACAGAAATAATAACATATACAATAACAAATCAATACCATTAGATTCATTATTGAATATACTTTCACATCATATAGATTTGCTATTGTAAATGTTCATATTTCTACTCTTACTAGCAAGATGCCCGTGCGTTGCACGTAACATCAAGATGCATTTGTATGACTAGTTTATCTTGTGAGAGAAAAGGATGAACGAGGGAAGGCCTTATTTGCAAATGTGGAGAGGTGTGTGGGTACCTTTTTGCAAAATTGCCATAGTTTCCTTCCTATCCGTCAGATATAAATCGGACGGCCTATATTGCAGGATGGCAGGCACACCATCATCACCAACTCTGTTTTTTATAAGAGTCCGTCCGATTTATATCTGACGGATAGGAAGGAAACTATGGCAATTTTGCAAAAATATACCCACACCCCTCTCCACATTTGCAAATAAGGCCTTCCCTCATTCATCCTTTTCTCCCACAAGATAAACTACTCATACAAATGCATCTTGATGTTCCGTGCAACGCACGGGCATCTTGCTAGTGTAGATAAAAAGCAGAGTTGGTGATGATGGTGTGCCTGCCATCCTGCAATATAGGCCGTCCGATCTATATCTAACGGATAGGAAGGAAACTATGACAATTTACCCGCACTCCTCTCCACATTTGCAGATAAGGCCTTCCCTCGTTCATCCTTTTCTCCCACAAGATCTTGATGTTCCGTGCAACGCACGGGCATCTTGCTAGTTTTCTATAAATTTGGTCAAATTTTATGAAGTTTGACTTCAGTCAAACCTAATATGCAGAGTAAATAAAAACAGAGGGAGTATCTTACTCCGTGACCAAGACGGAAGGGAAAACGAGACAACTTATTGTTTATTTGAGCCGTTCAAGTATAATCATGTGGCGTTGCTTATTTCTCATTCCTCTCCAACCCTCTTCTCCATCGATCATGCCGCCCTCCGGTCGAGTCCATCCTCCCGCATGCCTCATTTGAACATTCCGCCGAGTATCATTCGCATGTGGGCCTAGACCATGCTTGTATTTCCAATGTTGTAATTTGTCCGACATGCATACAAACAAACGGTTCGTTTAAAGTTTCACTTTGCCTCCACTACGTGTCGCTTCCCGTCTTAGTTTTGACATCCCATTCGGTTCATGCCCCGACACATCTTGACGAGATCGATTGATGTTGAGAGATCAATTGCGTGTCGTGCAAGGAGATAAAGGTTTGGTCTGTTTCTATGATAGAAATGACCCGCGGGGGGGGGGGGGTCTGTGGGGATCAGAGGGAGTATATTGTACGTTCATAAGCGAAACGAACGTATTGTACCCACCCTAGTCCTCTTTCAATCGATCTCCGGACCCCGAGATGAAATCGAGAGAGAACGAGTGGGTGCATGTGTGATACCTAAGGCGGATTCAAAATTTTGAACCGGTGATCATAGCATCCGCAAATCATATATAAAGGGTATTCAATGTTCGTTTCGCTTTTGAACGTACAATATACTCCCTCCGATCCTTTCTAGTTTACATATAAGTTTTATGTGTAGTCAAAGTATCTCTACTTTGATCAAACTTACAGAAAAAAGTATCAACATTCAACAACGCCCAATCAATATTGTTAGATTCGTACGTACTCCTAGATTTGTATTCAAACAGATGGTTTCCAATTTTTTTTCAACCACGTGAATGTGCTTGTTCTCGTGCATGCTCTTCCTACTAGGATTTCGCCACGTATAGCCAGTCCAATAGTAACTTTTTTAAGCTCCCTGTCCAATAGTACTAGTGGAGTACTGACAACATCTGTAGTAGAGAATGCAGTGCTCATAGTACTCCCTCCTTCCATTTATATAGGGCCTAAGAGCAAGTACAATAGTGGGCTTATAGCCCACTTACATGGCACTTTTGCCTATGTGGAGGAGAGAGATGTGAAAAAGTAAGGGGAGTGAGCTCTCATGCAAGAGCCTAGCTATATATGCTTTCCTAGGTAAATACAATAAATATGGAGATGGAAAAAGTACTAATACAATAGCCAACCTTATATTTTTTTGCGGGAAATAGCCAACCTTATAGCCCACACTATTGTATGAGTGCATATAGATGATGGCTATAGATGACATGGCAGTTCCTTATAGCCATCGGCTGGCTATATTATTAACCATGCTCTAATGCATTTTTCAAAACCGCCTTTGACTATTGACAAGATTAATTGTACATGAGATGTATAATGTGGAAATTATATCATTGGAAGCTCCTTTCACATACGAATTTGACCATATGCTTTGTGTAAGTTGCATGCCATATATTATTACTCTAACATTTGGTCAAAGTTAGCCTCAAAAAACGCATTAGGACCTGTATAGTAGATGGACTGGGGGAGTAGTAGTGGAAGTGGATCCTCTGACGTAGGTATCCCTGCCTTACCCTAGCTTTCGGTCACTTATTGGCGGACCCCATTCTTGCTAGGCCCCGCATGTCAGTTACTCAATGTGTTTGGCCACGTCAGGGGATCCTCATCCGTAGTATACTCCCTCTGTTTTTATTTACTCCGCATAAAACGGAGGGAGTGGTAGTATAAATGACACGGGCGGGGGAGGGGGAGGGACGTCGGTTTGCTCTCAACTGCGGTCCTACAAGCGAGCGAAAACGCAAGACGAAGTGCGTTCCATTCGGTGAGCGACGTGGAGGGTCCAGCGTACCGGGGTGCAACGTGAACACGACAAGAGCGATGTACAGTCAAAACTGATTGACTGGTCGTCACCGGAACCACTATTCACACCAGAACCTTCGCTGCTCGGCCTACGCCAGCCACTGCCCCAAAGCCACACCTCCTCTCCAGCCCATTCCCCCACCTTTTGATCCCCTAGCCCGCATCAAGCGTCCCCTAGTTCGCCAGAAAGCCATGGTGCGCCGCAAGATCACGTACTACAAGATGCTGACGCCGGAGCGCCGCGCAGAAATCATGGCGGCGGTCGGCGCCACATACCTCCGTTGCCAAGCTCGCTTTGCGGCGGGCCAATCCCCGAGTTCTCTGGAGCCAAGCTACGAGGAGGAGGAAGCCGATCCAATGTTCATCGCAGAGGTCACAGCGCAGGAGGCCCCCGATGGGTATGACAAGATGGACGTCGACTTCGTGCAGGCGGACCAGCGGTTCAACCTGGCGATACTAAAGGAGGACCGGGAGGCAGAAGCTCAACTAAACATAGAGCGCACGCATGCCGCTACCATCGAGGCTCTCCTGCAGGCGGAACCGGATGTCGTGGATGTGAACCGGGCGACGGAGGCTCAACTTGACGGGGACCACGCGGATGCCGCTGCCATCGAGGCCCTCCTGCAGGCAGAACCGGACGTCCTGGACTTGAACCGGGCGGCGGAGGCTCAACTCGACGTGGAGCGCGCGGATGCCGCTGCCATCGAGGCCCTCCTGCAGCCGGAACTAGACGTCTTGGACTTGAACCGGGCAGCGGAGGCTCAACTCGACGCGGAGCGCGCGGATGCCGCTGCCATCGAGGCCCTCCTGCAGGCGGAACCCGACGTCCTGGACTTGAACCGGGCGGTGCTCTCGCCCATGCAGAGCGCCCGCACGCTCCACGTGAACGAGTAGCTGGAGACCGAGGACAACCACGGTGCGGAGACACACGTCAGCAGCTACGGCTGGTTCACGCTGGGAGCCAAAGACGATGAGGCCGTCTCGTTCCACGAGCAGTGGTAGTTTTTCTTTATGTTGTTGTTTTCAGGGATCTTTTGCTGTGTAAAAACATATATTGTTATGCAAGTCGCCTGACTTTCATCATTTGGATCAGTCTACCATTTCAAGCGGTTGGATGAATATCCTACGCCTCCTAACCCTTCTTCCTCACCTCTTCTTCTTCCCCAACAGACCACCACACGGGCCGTACGGATCCCCCCAACACGCGGTTGGATAAGCATACTGTATGAACGAAAATTATGTGTCAGCGGTAGGATGGTTGAGTTTGGTTTGTTCACATGCGTTAACACGTGTCAATGAGGGTGTGTTCCCTTGGTTGGGTTTGCTGCGTGTAGGAGCGACTGTGTGAGGTTGCGGTGCGACCGCGGCGTGCAGGAGCGACTGGGTGAGGGTGCGGTGCGACCGCGATAGCCGTGCACAAGTGTACCTCCTTTTCATTTTGAAAACTTTAGGCAAGCTTGGAAAAAATGTGTGGGGAAGTATGGCAATGCAAGACCTAGACTCAAACAGGATACAAGTACGTCTGTACTAGGAGTACTAGTGTTAAAAAAGAAAGGCGGGGTTTTCCTTCGCAGGATTAATCGATACAAATCCTCATTTGACGTGTCAATTAATGCATATTTTTTCTCCAAAGCCCAAAGAGCTAACCATCTCACTCCTCATCGCTTGATTAATGCAGCGCCATGCAAGCCAACCTTCTCACTTCCGCATGCATGCAAGGGTATATTAATGTCCTTGGTTGCTAGTATGAGGCAAACCCCATCAATTTTGCCTCGATTAGTGTTAGTGTCCTTTTACAAATTGTAATTTTGATATACTGGCCTTGTGTACAAAAAATGGAGGTAGTAACTATTTGACTTCCTTCCCCATTGCGATGAAATCGACGATATCTCGGACGTTGTGGTTTGGCGAAGTGCGTTCGACGGAGAACACCATTGAGGGAGACCATGGTAAGTCGTTCGCAAGTGCCGCTTGCAAGCCGAGACAACCGCCTTATTTGCATCCAGGGAGTCCATTAAACCAAAGGACGGGTAAATGTACTAGTACTACTAGTATACAATAGCATCGTCCATCCAGTTAGTGTGGTGAGGTGGTTTCTCGAAGAAGACGATGGAGAAGCAGAGTCAGCGAAGAGTTAAAATGATGGTTGCTTCATCTGTGCTTTGTGATTTGACGCCTCACTGATTTGTGATTTGTGATAGAAGGGACAAGGGAGTAGACTCTGTGCTCTATACTGTACATGCGTCCAAGCATGGGAAAGAGGAGAGATGCTGCATTTTTGTATTCCTTCAATCAATCAATCAGGGAGCTGGTTCCATATTTTTGGCTTTGGCAGCACCGTCCACAATGGTTCCCATCGATGCCAAAAGCTATTTTCACATTTGGCTACACATTGACTTGGTTTTGCTCCTGTGTGCTATCTATACAAATCTCAATTATATTGATCTAAAAAATTATAGAATTAAGATTAGTAAAAATGAGGTGATTTTGCCGCGCGGATGGCGGGGGAGGTTTCTTATTTTTAGAGGACGTTGGCCTGGCGGTGTGCTAACATGTGGTCCCATGTTGAGGGAGTCCTAGATCATGGGGTCCCCGGGCATCAGGGTTGTGTGATATGGGCCGGACTGATGGGTCGTGAAGATACAAGATAGAAAGCCTTCCCCCGTGTCCGGATGGGACTCTCCTTTGCGTGGATGGCAAGCTTGGCGTCCGGATGTGTAGTTTGCTTTCTTTGTAAATCGACCCTGTACAACCCTAGGCCCCTCCGGTGTCTATATAAACCGGAGGGTTCAGTCCGTGGAGGCAAGCATAATCATACAGACTAGACGTCTAGGGTTTAGCCATTACGATCTCGAGGTAGATAACCTCTTGTAACCCCTATACTCATCAAAGTCAATCAAGCATGAAGTAGGGTATTACCTCCATTAAGAGGGCCCGAACCTGGGTAAACATCGTGTCCCTTGTCTCCTGTTACCTTTGATCCTCAGACGCACAGTTCGGAACCCCCTACCCGAGATCGGCCGATTTTGACTCCAACATTGGTGCTTTCATTGAGAGTTCCACTGTGCCGTCGACAGAAGGTTCAGTGGCTCGATCGATCATCTACAACGATGTTGTTTCAGGGGATACTTTTCTCCCCGATCAAATTTTCGTATTCGGCGGCTTGCGCTGCGTGCCAACTCGATACGCCACCTTGGACAGATCGACAGCTACACCCCTGGTCATCAGATCAGTTTTGGGAATCTGAATTATGTCGCTGATATCCGAGGAGACTTGATCTTCGAAGGGATTGCGGCCCCGACCACCGCTCTGGCCTTAGATCTGGAGCAAACTACCGGGTCCGAAGATGGGAGTTTGGAGCCCACCGGACTCTCTGCAATTATGAAACTCGCTACCGGAGATCCGGAGGGGACTGCGTCATCGGCAAGCCCGGAGTTGAACCGGGCTCCCCCTATCATTGAAAAGCCGGACTCGCCCCCGGATACCAGTTCTGAAATCTCGAGATCCACGTCACGTGAGCATGGCCAGGAGGCTCCTGCCCTGCCTAGCTCCTCGGACTCTCGCTTCCCCGTCCAAACCTCGCTCTTAACGAGGCTCTGGACTTAATGTGATCCCTCGCCATTACAGAGGAATCACTTCTGAACTACGCCCAGCCTGGAGTAGGGGCTGAGAGCGGGGAATTTTACGTCCCACCCACCACCCACTTCATAGCCACTGTCGAGGACTTAACCGACATGCTGGACTACGCCTCCGAAGACATCGACAGCATGAACGACGATGCCGGAGATGAACAAGGCCAAGACCCGCTGTTTACCGGACGTTGGGCGGCCACCTCCACATATGACGTGTATATGGTGGACACACCCAAAGAGGATGACGATGACGGCAGGAAGGATCCGGTTGAGGACAAGCCTGCTGAGGCACCAGCAAAGCGTCGACGTCAGCAGCAGCGCTCAAAATCGTGTGACGAGAAAGACAACAATACTAGCACTGGAGACAATAACACTCCGGAGAACGCCGAAGACCCCGAAGACCCCGTCGAGCCAACATCCGAACAGGATGATTGGGAGGAAGGGCAAGTTAACCCTGGTGATCTGGTTAGGAACAAGGACTCGGAGGATAGTAACTATCTACCGATCTCCGAGGATGATGTGGGCCTCGGCGACAAATACTTCATCGGGCCAGAGGAACCACTTGACCAGGAGCGCTTTAAGCGCCAGCTAATCGCTACTGCGAGAAGCCTAAAACAGAAGCAGCAACAGCTGCAAGCCGAACAGGATACACTCAACGACAGATGGACCCAGGTCCTAGCCGCCGAAGAATATGGCTTTCAACGCCCAGCAAAGAGTTATCTGAAGCGCTGGCTACTACCACAATTTGACGACGAGGCCCTCGAGTCCATACGGTCAAGACATGACCGTACTGATGAACCAGACCAGACGCCACGCGGGCGAGATAAAGTGGCCACCTACGCCGAACACCAACCCGCACCACCTCGCCGTAGAGGCAGAGAGACAGCGGCTCCAGGATACACCTACGACCCATGTCAGGACCTAGACAATAGAGCAGGCCAAGCCAGATCAATCTATGGATCAAGGGTACGTGCCCCAATGCGAGAAGACGACCATCAGGCCTGGCGCGACAGGCACAACCTCACCCGGGCCGAAAACCGCATACGGACTTCATCCGAACTGCGTCATGACGTCGCCCGATACAGAGGCGTCGGACACCCCTTATGCTTCACTCATGAGGTAATGGAGCACCAGTTCCCAGAAGGGTTTAAACCCGTGAACATTGAATCATATGATTGAACGACGGATCCCATAGTATGGATTGAAGACTTTCTTCTACACATCCACATGGCTCGCGGTGATGATCTCCATGCCATCAAGTACCTCCCCCTAAAACTCAAGGGACCAGCATGTCACTGGTTAAACAGCCTCCCAGAAAACTCTATTGGTAGCTGGGAAGATTTGGAAGATGCCTTTAGAGACAACTTCCAAGGCACATATGTCCGGCCTGCAGACGCCGATGAGCTTAGTCACATAGTCCAGCAACCCGGAGAGTCAGCCCGGAAACTCTGGACCAGGTTCTTAATTAAAAATAACCAAATTGTCGATTGTCCGGACGCCGAAGCCCTCGCGGCCTTTAAACATAGCGTCCGGGACAAGTGGCTCGCCCGACACCTCGGCCAAGAAAAACCGAAGTCCATGGCAGCCCTTACAGCACTCATGACCCGCTTTTGCGTGGGGGAAGATAGCTGGTTAGCTCATAGAAGCAACAACACCAGCGACCCCGGCACCTCCGAAGCCAGAGACGACAACGATAGGCCATGACGCAAAAAACACAAGCGTCGAAGCAACAATGAAGATACTGAAGATACGATGGTCAACGCCCGATTCAGTGGCTCTAAACCTGTTCAGCGGAAGAAGCCATTCAAAGGAAACAAAGATGGTCCATCCAGTTTGGACAGCATACTCGATCGGCCATGCCAGATTCACGGCACCCCTGACAAGCCTGCCAATCATACCAACAGAAATTGTTGGGTCTTTAAACAGGCCGGTAAGCTAAACACCGAACGTAAGGGGAAAGGGCCGCCCAACGAGGACAACGATGAAGAGCCTCGCCCACCGAACACAGGGGGACAGAAGAAATTTCCCCCCGAGGTAAAAATGGTGAATATCCCCAAGAGGGAGCGCAAGCGTGCACTAAGGGACGTCTATGCCATAGAGCTAGTCGCCCCAAAATTTAACCCATGGTCAGCCTGTCCGATCACTTTTGATCATAGAGACCATCCGACCAGTACCCGTCATGGAGGTTCGGCAGCATTGGTCCTCGATCCAATTATCGACGGATTCCATCTCACGCGAGTCCTTATGGACGGCGGCAATAGTTTTAACCTGCTTTATCAGGACACTGTCCGTAAAATGGGTATTGATCCGTCAAGAGTCAAGCCCACTAAAACTACCTTCAAAGGAGTCGTACCCGGCGTAGAGGCCTGCTGCACAGGGTCAATAACGCTGGAGGTAGTCTTCGGCTCACCGGATAACTTCCGAAGTGAAGATTTAATCTTCGACATCGTCCCCTTCTGCAGTGGTTACCATGCGCTGCTTGAACGAACCGCCTTCACCCGTTTTAATGTAGTCCCGCACTACGCATATCTAAAGCTCAAGATGCCCGGACCACGCGGCGTTATAACAGTCAATGGAAACATGGAGCGCTCCCTCCGTACTGAGGAGCATACCGCAGCCCTCGCAGCCGAAGTACAGGTGGCCTTATCAAGCCGAATACTACATTGGCAGTCAAGCCCCCGGACACTGTCAAACGAGTCCGGTCTACCCTGCAGAATGATAGTCCGGCTCGTCCAGAGCTAGATTAGCAATTCGGCCTCTGTCAAAGCCCCAACCTGATTGCGGCATACGTACCGCGCGTACATAACTACGCACTAAAAATACCATGGGCAAGGACGGAGGCACACTAAAAACAAAGTCCACAGTACGGCTCGACCCTACCCGGACCCTCATATCCTTCCTTTTTTCTTCTTATTTTTATTTTTCAGGTTCTTTACAACCCACATCACTTTTCGATGGTACCAAGGGCCTTTTACGGCCCCTTATGTATACTCAATCGTTAATCCTCTCAAAGGATCATACACCAAGGCGAAAAGCAGCGCAGATGTGCGGCAGAGTGTCCAAAGGATCTTCAAGATCACCTTTTCCTTTTTAGGACCTGTATACAGCTTTCCCTTGTTCTCAAATTCTTGGCATGTAAAATATCCTCGATGCTTATGGCATCCTCTGTAAAAATATGTTTTGACGTATCAATCAGACTATAATGGAAACAGTTTCGCCCAACCCTATTCGGTATTGGCTTATTTCCTAATCTGTATTCCCTCTTTACGTCAGATTGTCGTATACACCTCGGCATGATTTAAATCACCAGGGGCTCTATCCAGCCACACATATTTTTCAAAAAAAGTCCGGACACTTTTATAGTATACTTCGGCGTCTCGAATATGGCATTATATGCATCGGCTCCGAATCATGTCTTTGGTCAATAGTTGGGTTGCTCGGCTCCTGTGGTTACCACCTTACGTTCCACTTGTTCGGCTAAGGTAGTAAAGGGAGAACTAATGCGATTGTGTTTCTGGTTCATCCGGTCAAGCACATCAGTAGAGAAAACCAAAAACTGATTGTCATGGTATGGCGAGAGCTGGTCGGGTATTCGGCGACTTAATAAAAATCTCTTGTGATTTTTTACGTATTGTACGAAGGACTGGCTTCGGTTCGGTCACGCGCTTAAGGCATACCAGTTCGGATAGCCGCATGCACACCAGGGGCTAGTTCTTAGCCCCACCGTCAAACTCCTATGGCTAAGTGAAAGTGCTAAAGCCGCATAGTCTGATTGCCTGGTTCGCTACGTAAGTCACCTCCTTTACGGACCAAGACGTTGGGTCAAGAGTGATTACACGAACACCCCCGTAGCATCTACGTGGGGGCTGAAGCCGATGACTGGCAAAATTTCAAAATAATAAAATACGGCCCCATAGGAGGTATGTAGTTCGGATACAAGCATAAATATATTACAAAGCCTTGGTTTATAATACAAGGTCTGGGCAGTTCGGAAACATTCACTTGAACATAATATCCTTCGAGCATTGACCCTCTATCAAACGTGCACCCTCTAGGACGTCTTCAACATAGTACTCTGGCTTGCGGTGGTCCTTGCCTCCGTGCGGGCCCTCAAGTGCTACAACGGCGGCCTTCATTGTTGCCCAGTGCATCTTGACACGGGCAAAGGCCATCCGCGCACCCTCTATGCACGTCGAGCACTTCACAGCCTCAACTCGCGGCAAGGCGTCGCCAAGCCGCTTGACCAGGGTGAAGTAGCTGCTAGGAATGGGTCCGGCTGGCCAAAGCCGAACTATGATGTCCTTCATGGCCAAACCAGACATCCTATGCAGCTCCGCTAGCTGCATCATCTGGTTGTTTAGCAGCGCTGGCCACTCCGGCGCCAGGTACTGCAACCAGAAGAGCTTCTCTGTCGTGTTCCCTTCTGCAACCAGTAGATCCGCAAAGGCGTCTGGAGCACTCCATAGTCGATTTAGCAAAGCATATCTCTGACCGCCAAATATACTCTGTAACAGAAAAGGCTTACCAGCCGCTATTTGTTCGGCTTGCTTGATCTCCTCGTGAGCCGCCCGGGATTCGGTCCGCGCCTCCTTGGCCTCTTGCAGGGCCTTGGCGAGTTCGGCTGCCTGGGCCTTATTCTGCTCCTCCAAGGACTCGCACTTGCTGACGGCGTCCTTGAGCTCTTGCTCCACCTCGGTCAACCTCTCCTCATACTGGCGGCGGGCGGCCTGTTTGGCCTTTAAATCCGCACCCGGTTTGTCTGCGGTCACTTTGCTCGCCTTCGCCTCCTCCTTGGCTTCGGTAAGGGCACTCTTGAGGGTCTCGACCTCGGTCGCGCTGCCCACAATCATACACATAGTAGCACATGAGCTTAAACTCTGAGTTTGCATTACAATTCAGGCTTGTAAGGGATATTTTAAAAGCATACCTTGTGTCTCATCGAACCGCTTGTTAATGCGGTTGATCTCATCATCAGCCAGCTTCAGCTTCCGCTTGAGTTCGGAAACTTCAGGGGCCTGGGCGGAAGCCGCTAACAGTGAAGCCTGTTTATCAAAATATACAAGTATGTTATCTCCAGCGAATATTTGATCCTCTGTCCGGCCCCTTTTTTAAGAACCGAACAGAGTCTCTGGGGCTACTATCTATACACAGATATATTTTTTGCACATGCAAAAGCGGCTAAGAATATTACATCGCATACCTCAAAGCCTGTTAACAGGCTGGTGAAAGCTTTGTTCAACCCGCTTTTGGTGGACTGAACCTTCTCAACCACCGTACCCATCAGGGTACGGTGCTCCTCCACGACGGAAGCACGTCGAAGTGCTTCCCTCAAAGTGTCCAGCGCCTCCGGATTGATGGAGGTCGCCGGTGGAGTTGGCACTCCCCCCTCCTTCAAGGGGGGCTGCTCACTCGATTTCGGGTCCATATGGGTCGCTGGAGTGGTATTCGGCTGGGGGTCGGACTAGCCCAGGCCCCCGTCATCAGTTTCCATGGGGGTTGTGCCCCCCATGTTCTCGGCAGCCGAGGCATTACCCTCTGGCGCCGTTTCGGCGGCCTTCCGCACCTCTCCCTAGCCCGGATAGGTCCTTTGGGATAACACCTCGGTGTCATCCGCGGCATGTGGCGGAGAGGCTCGCGGTGGCGTTTCACTCTCCATCATCTCCGGCACCAAAGAGTTCCCAAAGACGATGATTGTTGGGGGAGATCACGGGCCGGACTGAAATACATAAATGATATGTTATCCTGCAATTTGTAAAAGGCCGGATATATGTATAGTATCTTTGAATACTTGCGATTCGGCCAGGGGCTTCGCCCTGGGGCGCCACTGGAGGATGGCTTCGGCATCCGAGTCCAAGCCATCCGAGAGGGATATGTTCCCCCTTTTGGACGCCTCCGCCTCTAGGTCAGTGGAGGCCGCCCTCTTTTCTTCTTCTCCTTGAGGGGATAATTGCTCTCTTCCTCCTCCTCGTCTTCGTCTTCATCTCCCTCATGGGAGGAGGGAGCTTCGGTATCTCTGGACACAACGTCCGAAGTACCTTTACGGCGGAGGCCACTTTTGGCCTCCTTGCCCTTCTTCTTGACCTTTTTCTTCGGCACCTGGTATGGCGCCGGGACCAGCATCCTCGTTAGCAGAGGATCAACTGGGTTTTCGGGTAGCGGAGCCGGACACTTGATCCACTCCGCCTTCTTTGTCCAGCCCTGATCAAAGAATGGAATTCTCAGCATGCCGCTTTGAGTTGCGAACTAAGTTATGTTCGGATATCAAAGTACTTACCGGGGTGGCCGGGTGAGTGCAGTCGAGGCCGATGTTGTCGGTCGTCTCTGGCCACGACTTCTGGGCCTTGAAAAGTAGCTTCCAAATTGCTTCGTGCGTCGTGCCGAAGAATCGCTGCAGGGTCCGCGGCCCTTCCGGATTGAACTCCCACATGTGGAGAGCCCGGCGTTGGCAGGGAAGGGTCCGACGGAATAGCATCACTTGGATCATGTCAGTGAGGCTGGTGTTCTTTTCTATCATGTTTTTGATGCGCTTCTGCAGCATCAACACCTCGTCGGACGACCCCCAGTCCAGACCCTTGTTGATCCACGACGCGAGCCGCGTCGGGGGTCCGGATCTAAACTCAGGAGTGGCCGCCCAGTTGGCGCCGCGGGGTTCGGTGATATAGAACCACTCCTGTTGCCATATCTTGACGGTTTCCACGAAGGCCCCCTTGGGCCAGGTGACGTTGGCGAGCTTGCTTACTTTGGCGCCTCCGCAGTCTGCATGCTGCCCGTCAACCACCTTCGGCTTCACGTTGAAGACCTTGAGCCATAAGCCGAAGTGGTGGGAATGCGGAGGAGCACCTCGCACATGACGATAAACGCCGAGATATGGAGGAAGGAGTTTGGAGCTAGATCGTGGAAATCTAGCCCGTAGTAGAACATAAGGCCGCGGACGAAAGGGTGAAGTGGAAATCC
Organism: Triticum aestivum; assembly: GCF_018294505.1. Lineage (NCBI taxonomy): Eukaryota > Viridiplantae > Streptophyta > Magnoliopsida > Poales > Poaceae > Triticum > Triticum aestivum. Next base: position 509,730,244 of record NC_057799.1, read on the forward strand.
TAGTCCGCGGAGGAAGTGGGGGATAAATACCACCCTTTCGTCGGGCTCCGGGATGGGGATGACCTGCTTCTTGGTAGAGATCCTGTGCGCGATGTCCGCACTCAGGTACCCCGCCTCCCGGAGCTCTTTGATGTCCTTCTCCGTCACGGAGGAGGCCACCCACTTGCCTTGAGATCCGGAACCGGACATGGCTCGAGTGTTTGGTGGCAATGGAAAAGATCAAAACTTGGGCACTGGAGCTCGAGGATGGGAAGGCCGAGGAAGAAGAAGGCGTGGGGTAAAAATATGGGTCCTTATCCTCTTATAAAGGCAGTGAATATCAAGCGCCCCCTCACAAGCCTTAAAACTCGCCTATTCCCAAGGGTTCGTGCGAACGGCACGGTTGGATTACCCAAATCTGTATTGATAAGAATCCCGCAATAAGGGGACACGATCTCTGCTTTAACAAGACGTGCCAAAGGAGGTCGCGCCTCAAAACGCGAAGCGGGAGGCCAAAAAACGGTTCAAAATAGTGATAAGGCCAGACGTAACGTCTCGCCGAAAAAGCTGTCAGTGGACATAACTTATTTTGTTTAAGTGTTTTGCCCTTGTGGTTGGGGGTTGTAACTATTATACAGAGCCAGATACAGTTCCGTTGTTCATAAAACTGCTTTGGAGTATTTGGAGGAGGAACCCGCCTTGCAATGCCGAAGACAATCTGCGCGCCGGACACATCGTCATTTAAGCCTGGTTCAGGGGCTACTGAGGGAGTCCTGGATTATGGGGTCCCTGGGCATCCGGGCTGTGTGATATGAGCCGGACTGATGGGCCGTGAAGATACAAGATAGAAAGCCTTCCAAGTGTCCGGATGGGACTCTCCTTTGCGTGGATGGCAAGCTTGGCGTCCGAATGTGTAGTTTCCTTTCTTTGTAAACTGACCCTGTACAACCCTAGGCCCCTCCGGTGTCTATAAACTGGAGGGATTAGTCCATAGAGGCAATCATAATCATACAGACTAGTCGTCTAGGGTTTAGCCATTACGATCTCGAGGTAGATCAACTCTTGTAACCCCTATACTCATCAGAGCCAATCAAGCAGGAAGTAGGGTATTACCTCCATTAAGAGGGCCCGAACCTGGGTAAACATCGTGTCCCTTGTCTCCTGTTACCTTCGATCCTCAGACGCATAGTTCGGGACCCCCTACCCGAGATCGGCCAGTTTTCACACCGACACACGTGTCAGTGCTTTACCAAGCCGATCCACGTCCCACATGAGGTAGAACAACGGCAGAAGCAACACGTGGTTAAATTGAAGAAGATGAGGGAGAAGCGGATTTAGCAACGAGTGAAATGATGGTTGCTTCATCCCTCCAACTTTTTTTCATTATTACTTCGTCCCTCCAAATTAACTGCGGGCAAGGTGGAGCTTTGTGATTTGACGCCTCATTGCTCATTACTACGTCGGCGCCATGACTGGGGTGCTTCACCCCTGCTGCTCTGCACTGTATTTCGGTATGGCACGTGGACCCGGTAGCTTGATGTCCCACATGTCGGCGAAAGGGACTAGAATATTTATGAAAGCGAGCGCTCCACTCTTACGACAGAGGAGTACACGACATGGTGGCCCAGTGAACTGTTACTTGTACTATATAGTACTATAGTACTATAGTTTTGCTGTTTCGCATGATCCATCGATACAAACCTGATTAAACAGGAAAGGGCGGGATTTTTCCCGCGCGGTAGATGATACTGGCCATACATTTCAAAGGCAGTTTAATGTATGCAAACTGAATAATTAAGTAACAATATGATATCTAGTAAAACTAAAAACACATATGATTTATTGTGTTAGAGTGTAGTAGTAGTGCTGTATTGCATAGTTGTTAGATGTAACATGCGAGAACGTGTAGAGATGTAGTTTTGGAGGGCCTACGGAGAGAAAAGCGTAATATGGTCACCGGACTTCAGAATACGCTCATTACGGTCACTATATACGGTCACCTGCTCACCGTTCAGCATCGGATTGCACTCTGTTGACTGGCCAAATAGTCTGTGTGGCACCATGTTGACTAGTTAAATTGACCATGTTCCTTGTGGGTCCCACCTGTCAGTTCGCATAGGAAAAAGGTTAGATAAACACAAATTTACGCAGGCGCGACAAGACTCCAACCCGTGCGCGGGAACCACCTGGTTGTGTATGTGTCTGTCAGGGCCTGATGTGTGCGCATGCACGTGTAGGTTGAGCACTTGAGCGTGAGAGTGTGTGTTGGTCGTGTGGTGTGTGCATGCATGCGTGCGTGTGTGCGTGTGAGTGTTGCGTGCATGCGTGGCTGCGTGTGTACGTGTGAGTGTTGCATGCGTGCGTGGCTGCATGTGTTTGTGTGAGTGTTGCGTGCATGCAGTTCGTGTGCATGCGTGCGTGTGTGTATAATCGCCACACCATCTCCTGTGCGTTAAAACAGATGGCTCAGCATACCAATACAAGGCCACCTTGTCCGCTATGCCCGCCGTCATGACTTCGAACCACCGTCCAATATTTTTTTGTCGTTTGTTTTCATTCTTACTAGCAAGATGCCCGTGCGTTGCACGTAACATCAAGATGCATTTGTATTGCTAGTTTATCTCATGAGAGAAGAGGATGAACGAGGGAAGGCCTTATTTGCAAGTGTGAAGAGGTGTGTGGGTACCTTTTTGCAAAATTGCCATAGTTACCTTCCTATCCATCAGATATAAATCGGACAGCCTATATTACAGGATGGCAGGCACACCATTATCACCAACTCTATTTTTTATAAGAGTGTAGAGTAGATACAGGCCGACAAGTGGGCCCAATGGTAGTGAGATAATGTGATGCAACACTAGAGGTGCCACGTGGAGCGTTTAACTGGTCAACTAGTCGTGTCTTGAGCAAATACAGAGTTGTACGGTGAGCCCTGTGACTGTATAATAACCACAAAACATAAATGGTGACCGTAATGAGTGGATTCTGAAGTCCAATGTACGTATCGTGCTTTCGCTTCAAATACAATGATCGTCATTGTATATATCGCGAGAGAAAGATGAAACATGCGTGAATGTGCCGGGGGCGTACTTTTAGAGGACCTGGAGATAGTTTGTGTGCGTACGTGAAACGGGCGTAGAGGGGGTGTATGCGATGGAGAGAGAACTGCTCTTCGTTGCTCTTTATTATGACTAACTTTATATATAGTATACAAATATAAAAATTCACATTGCGGAATAAATATCATTGTGGGCACCATGCAATGCAAATTAACGTTCATACTCCTCCATATAACTTTGTAATGTTGTATATATGTAGAAATTCTAAAATATTTTTTTGGCCACAGTTTATTCAAAAGGAATGTTGTATGCGAAATAAACGTGAAGAGAGGGATTTTTAGATCAATGGCGTACGTGATGTAACATGTGTGAATATGTAGTTGATGTATTTGGCAGGGCCTAGAGAGGTATGTGTGTGTATTACGTATTCGAGAGAGGCATGGATAGAGGGGCCGGCAGGGGGAGGGGGCATGGGAGAGATAGCACGAGAAATGAGAGAGGTCTAGAGAGAGAGACGAATATGATGTCACGGCGAGAGATTCCCTTGAGTGTGTATATGCAAGGGGGGAGGGGATAGAGGCACGAGGAGAATTTTTTTGTGTGGTGTCTGTGTTGGTATGTGTGGGTGTGAGAGGATAACGAGACCTGGGGGCAGAGGGTGTGTCACCGCCTGAGGTCCAGTGGGCCGAGGTGAGGCCCTTGGTTCGGTTCCGTCCTGCGCCACATTGGTCGGCCCGTGACGCATTTAGGGAGACCCATGGATGACTAGTCGTACAAGAGAAAGACAGAAACATGAAGGACTCTGTGTCCACTAACAAAGCCGTCTGGGATTTGTAACCCTATGTCCTCGGACTAAGGTAACCCCTTATCTCTGATATTACTATTCATCCAACCTAACTTTAAGGGGCATCCTACAGAGTGCTCTGCTAGAATCATACTAGTCGATTAGGAAGAGAGGTGTGAGACAATGCGTGAGAGACAGACCTAAAGATAATGTGCGTACAGGAGACACGTAGGCAGGTCTATGTATATAGAAAGGGTCGATGGGGATTGTGTGTGTGTATGCTTGTGAGAGAAAGAGTTCTTGTGATAAAGGTTAGTGAAAACAGTCGTACATGGTTACGAGAGGGAGGGAGGGTTATATCGAGAGCATGTCTGCGAGAAAGACACCTCGGGAGAGAGAGTGTGTGAGCATGTGTGAGAGACCACCGATGGAGAGTGAAACTACACGTAAAAGACTGATGTACACATTGATTAAAGATATAAATTTTATCCAAATATTAGGATGGGATCATGATATTTGCAATTCGCGTAAGGAACGGTCATTGATCCACCAGACATCTAGATTCTATCGAATTTGAGCATGTCTATGTTATTATTCGACATAATTGATCCACATAGTTAGTATTTTGAACTCCAGACAATGCATCGCTTTAGCAATCGAATATAAACGTGAGTATAGTTCATGTTGTGTGTGTAAAGCACATTATACATACGAAAGTTACACAATGAACATTATAAATAGCTAGCTATGAACTAGCATACATTTGAATTCAACTTAAGGTGGTTTAAAATTTTTGAATTCAACATGAAGTCCATTCAATTATTTGAATTCCATATCATGGCATTTGCAAATCATACCTCAATATGGGGGCACCAATCTTTGCTCTGCTTTTGTACATAATAGCATATATAGGCGTGTACAAAATAGATTCAAATTTAGCTCCTCCATTCCAAAATAATCATAGTTATAGGATTTTCAAGTGTCAAAATTTCAAAAAGAAGCGGATAATTTAATGAGGTTTTCAAACATACAAGGTCAAATTTAACGTTGTCTATTTAGGTCAATCCTCAAAGTTCAAGAGTACTCTAAACGTGAATGCTTCTGTTTCAAAATTTCGAACAAAGCGCCCAAAGAGCCTCTACTCGCCCGAAACCGCGTGAGACCAATGTTTGGTAGTAGAAGGAAATTACTTTTCTATCTCCGACCCATGAAACCTACCGGCACGACGTCCAAAGGTCTAAACCGGTGTAGGTTTGTAGCTTCATCTAGACGCCACGCAACCGCCTCCAAAAAACATTCATACACAATGGCCACCTAAGCACACATGCGCGCGGCCGAAATCTCTCCCGCCCACTATTTGGGACACCTGGGATTACCATCATACCCCCGACCCGCAGTAGGTCCGAAATTTAAGAGGGGGGCAAAGTATGTACTTTCCTCAAATTTCAAACAAGCGCGTCCCATCTTTTCAAAAGAGCCAAAAACAAGCGCGTCCCAGACCAAAACATGGTTCTACCTTAGCTCCCCCCTGGTACGATTCCCCATTCGTACTCTGTGGGCGCCAAAACTACCTCTCCACCAGCCGCGAAACCCCGACGTCCTCCATCCGCCACCCCATCCCACCCATCAACCGCCGCCCTCCTCCATCACGCCGTAGCCGATACCCCGACGTCGTCGTCCACCACAACCTCAACCGCAACGCCCTCCATGGCTAGTAGTTGAAGCCGAGTTGTCCGTACCCGACCCAGTTCAACCATGCTGCCCTGCGCCTCACCGCTGCCGCTCCAACTTCACCACCGTCCACAACACCAGAGTTGTTCCTGCTATGCCGTCCTTCGCTGCCTCGGATCTGCTTCCCCTCCACTGACATAAGGCCACGGCAACACAGTCAACAATTTGGCCATGGGTTCGTCCAAGGCTGCACCCTCCTCCAAAACATCGGTTCCCTCGGTAAAAAGAAGAAAATCGCCGCGACATATGGAGGATACAACACTGGCAACCGGAAATGGTACTCCTCTTCCCTTATTCGTGCAAATCTTACGTGTCTGCTTGCACAGTATTCATCCCACAGAAGACACTAGTTGACCGCTTCTTCTTGATACTAGATGTTCCTAGTAACTCGCAATGCACAAGGTTTCTCCTCATATACTATTTCACCTTGCTAGAGGTCCGTCGCCCCTTGGATTTCAATTCCTGGTCAATATATTCCCAATTAAAGGAATCATTCCCCGGCGTAACAGGCGCTAGTCCGCCTATTACGCCGGGGAAGCACCGCCTCGGTGTTTATCTTAGGGGTGTGTGGGGCCTAGAGCTACTGGTGCCCGATCTGGAGGTCGACCGGGATTAACGGGATGGCCAGGGGGCACTGCCAAGCACGGCTGTGGTGTGAGGTCGAGGGGGGGCGGGGCGGCGGAGGTAAGGGTCTGGGCTGGTGGTCACTGGCGGTTTGAGAAAGATCGTCAATAGCGACTGGCCGGAGGTAGCCGAAGGCCATCTGCCCATTCCTTATAGATCAGACGATTCATTAAAAATTGACTGACCTATTTATTTTTAGTCTACTGTTATTTTGATAGGACCACATGTGGTGGTGTGCTGGAGGAGTACCTGCATTTCCCAGCCATCCCTTTGCTCATATATTACAAAATGATACTGAGTAGAATCTAATTTTGTTTGCCATGCAATGTTGTAGCACTATCATATGGCTGCTGTCATTTATTTTTTAGCCACCTGCTATCTGCTACTTTTATAGTGCAATAGTTCTGCACACACTTCACCCATACTCTCACTATTGTGTTTTTATGCAAGGGTATTTCAGACTCTGCTGCCTTGACAGAAGCAGAAAAGAAAAGAGAGAAGTCGCTCCTGCTTGCTTCGCAGGCAAGCAAGACACGTGTTTTCGCTTTAAAGGTTGGATGTTCAATAGATGGAGACGGTAAACATAGCTCTGGAGTTGAAGATCTCGCTCGTCGTGAACCACCATCCCAGGTGGTTGCTTTAACTTCACGGTGTCATATGTGGTTGCATGTTGCATATGGTGTCTAGCTTGTATTCGAAAGGCCGAAGTCGGTCTTTATTAAGATAAGGAAAGATATTTTTTACATGAACCACCATCCCGGGAGCACCAGAAGACAAATAGCTAGTCAGGGCACTGGTTGAGCCAGTGACAAGCCCAGCACAGATAGGCATCACCTGGAAGCCAACTAAAAAGCCACTGTGGTGGCGAAGCAGCCCGCCCCCCACCAGGCTCTCAGGTCCTAGATGATCATGCTCACCACTCCAGCCGGATGTCTAGCTTGTATTGCTTCCAATTTGGTTAAATTGCAACTGCTTAGCTTACACATTATACCTTTGAATATGACATGCCTTCCTGTTTTGGTACATACTAGTACATCTGTCTATTAACCATGTTCTTACATCAAACTATGTTCTTGTGTATCCCTCATCAATCACTTATGATGAGGCAGTCAGGCCAGTGGACTACTGTGAGAAAAGATCCTCATTTAAAGAATGCAGCGTCAGCCTTCCCACATGATTCTCAAGAAACGGTAAGGCTAGATGAAGATAGTGAATGTAGCTCTATAGTTGATTACCGCATTTCCCCTACACTAGCATCGTAGGTGCTTGCTCTAACTTGGCAGCGTGATATGTGGTTGCATGTTGCATATTTTGTCTAGATTGTAATTCTTTCAATCTAGTTAAATTGAATGTGCTATTCTACTTAGTTTATACATTATACCTGTTAATGTGACATGCCTTCCTGTTTTTAGTACATAGTACATCTGTCTATTAAGCATGTCCTTACATAAAACTATTGTTTTTTTGTATCCCGCATCAATCAATATGACGAGACACCTTTAGTATATGCAGTGTGATATTAGTTGCATCTTTCATATGATTTATAGCATGCGCTGCTTCTAATTTGTTGAAATGCCATTTATGATGGGACGCTTTTAACTTGGCAGAGTCATATTGGTTGCATCTTTCATGTGGTGTCTAGCTTGCATTGCTTCTTATTTGTTGAAATGGTTTCTGCTTAGTTTACACAAACAGTTGTGAATATGCCATGCCGTCCTGTTTTTCGTACATATTCCATCCTGGTATCATGTGTTTGCCTTACATCAAAGTAGTGATTGTCAGTATCATGCACGAATGAGTTCTGAAGAGTGAATTTTATTGCTTTTTCTTGTCGGTTTTACTTGACAATTCAAAATCAATAAAGCGGAAGGAAGTTAGCAAGGCAGCGGATAAAGGTGCTCCTTCCAAACGGAGGGCCTCTACAGATTCTACTCCTCCATCCCCCCAAGATGATTTCCAAGACAACACATGCATAGACACTCAACGTAGCTGTGTTGATGATGAGCACGTCTCCCCTAGTGCACCATCACAGGTGCTCCCTCTAACTTGGCACTGTTATATGTGGTTGCATGTTATGTATGATGTCTAGCTTGTATTGCTTCTAATTTTGTTGAATTCCATCTGCTTACTTTACACATTATACTTGTGAATAAGACACGTGTTCCTGTTTCTAGAACATACAATATCTGTCTATCACACCATGTTCTTACATCAAAGTACTACTGTTGTGTAACCTGCAACAATCACTTATCATAAGACACGTTTGACTTGGGAGTGTGATATAGGTTACATCTCGCATTCTTTTCTAGCTTGTACTACTTCTAATTTGTTGAAATGGCACTTATGACGAGACAGTTTTAACTTGGTAGAGTGATATTCGTTGCATCTTTCATATGGTGTCTAGCTTTCATTGCTTCTAATTTGTTGAAATGCCTTCTCCTTAGTTTACACATCATAAGCTGTGAATATGCAATGCTGTGAATATGCAATGGCACTAATGATGAGAGACCTTTAACTTGGTAGTGTGATGTTGTTTGCATCTTGCATATGATTTATTTCTTGTACTGCTTCACATTTGTTTAAACGCCATTTATGATGAGACACTGTTAACTTGGCAGAGCGATATTTGTAGCATCTTTCATATGGTGTCTACCTTCCATTGCATTGCTTCTAATTTAGTGAAATGTCTTCTGCTTAGTTTACACATCATAGTTCTGGTTATCTCATGCCGTCCTGTTTTTCGTACATATTACATCCTCCTATCATGTGGTTGTCTAACATCAAAGTTCAGTTCGTCTGTATCACACATCAATTTGTTCTAAAGAACTAAATTGTTATTCCTTTTTCTTGTTGGCTTGACTGAACATGGAACAGAGAAAGAGGAAGGAACACAAAATAATAGGGGATGGTGTTAGTACTAAGGACACATGGAAACGGAAACGGAGTAATCCTGCAGATTCTGCTGGTACTGATGGTGCAATAGAAGGTCAAAGTCCAGCGGAAAATTGTACAAACGGGGTATCCCGTGCTACACGAGCTGCAGAACAAGCCAAACAGAAACCAATAGCTACCACCAAACAAGCAGAGACAGCCCTAGTTGTTGCAACACCTTCCATAGTACCACCCGCTGCATGAGTTACTCGTTTGTCAACTCAGCTAGCAGCACGTTCCCAAGCTCCCTTGCCACCTGACACTATTTCTGAAGCACTCTTGACACAAGATGAGTTGGCAAGATCAGATGAACTTTGTGGGCTTCAACAGCAAGAAGGTAGTTGCTGGAGTCAAGTTACAGTTGCATGCTTCTTTATATGTAGTCTCACAGTTTGATATACACTAACACTTCCTATGTTCGTTGTTGGACTAGCACCTAGGCGCAAGAGGAAACAAACATCAGGGATAATGCTCGATAAGTTAACTAAATGTAGAGGAGGAAGAATGGAGATCCGTTTTGAGGCAGGTTTAAAAAGGCCACGTGGTGCTACAGAGTCAGCCAAGTTAGTATCAGAGGCAGCGGTTGCCGTTAGGTGTCTTGTATGTATCCTCCGAACATGGATTCAGTACAGGAATGACAAAGACGAAACCCAGTTCAACACCTTCCTTGACCATTTATCTATAAGTATGGTTATGTATGGAAACTAGTAATATCTTCTTGCTCTGTCCCATACTTTCTAGGTTGCTGATAATGAGACTCCCATAATTTTCAATAGATGAGGTTCAAGTTGGATAGCCAAGATGATGCAACCAGACAAGCTTGCACCCATGTTTTCAAGTCTGCTCTGCGACAGTATCGGTATAACTTGAGGAAAACTCACTTTGAAGGCAAGGCTAACAGTGAACTTGCCCAAACATCTCCAGTGGAAAATATATCGGATGAAGACTGGAGAGGCCTCGTTAAACACTGGTCTGATCCGAAGTATCAGGTACATTATATATATGTGATCAGATCACATGTTGAAGTCCTATTTACGCATGTGCCACACAAATCTATCTTCTTGTAGGTGAACTGTTCAAAGAACAAGGCCAACCGTACGAAAGTGAAATTCCAACAGACGACAGGATCTCGTAGCTATATTGCACACTGCGAGGCTCTTGTAATTAGCTGTGTTTCACTCTTTTCGCTGTACCATATTATCAGATCTATATTGACTTGTTCCAAATGCAGAGGAAAGCCCGCAAGGACCAAAAAGTACCTGAACCAAATGCTGTGGAAATCTTCAAGGACTGTCACACCAGCAAGACGAAGGGCATGACTACACCAGTCAAAGCCGCTGTTGTAAGTCCTTAATCCTCATGCCTTTTAACTACTACTTACTCTGACTTGTGCCTTGAACTGCATGGTTTGCAGCCAATGTCTATTACTCTTTTCAATTTTATACACAATTGTCTTAGCGTATCATTGCACCTTACAAGGTTTAAAAGAGAGGAGTGATGTTCCTTTGATCTTGACCTGTAATCTAGTTCCGTGCTGGACTTGCCCACACAACGTTACAATTGCCTGTTTGTCTGTTCTCAGTTGTTTTGTGATATGAATGATGTCATACTATGCTTACCGTATTATAAACTTTGTCTCTTTATCCTTAGCTGTCAATACAATGTGAAGAAATAGACAATACATTAGCCATGGTACATGGTCATATGTTTGGAACCTGGTTTTATTATGTACTTTGCAGTAAAATACAACTAATATTTTACATGGGTTCACCAGAATAAGTTCTGTATATAGACCAAAGCTATTTTGTTTGGTTTTGCTGCCTCCTTAATATCTTCTGTTCTGGTACTACTAATGTAAAAACTCAACTTTTCAGCAAGCTATGGAAAAAATGGTGGAACCGCCACCTTCTGAAGGTGGCGAGGCAACTATAACCGCAATGTCAGCTCTTGCTGCAGTGGGTCAGTACCTGTCCACTAACAGTGCCAAAAGCACGTTCCTGCGTAATACTGGGTTGGTTGTTAAGGCAATCTCGTCCAAACTGCCTCATGATCAAGATATGCAAGCTCAAAACAATGTTATATCTGCGCTCCAGACACAAGTCCATTCCCTAACAGAGACCCTTTGTGAAACAAGGACAGACATTGTTCGATGTCGTCAAGATATGCATGGTTTTGAAACCAGACTATCAGACATTTGCTATGTTGTTCAGGAGCCTAGGAGAAATGAAGGCGAAGGTTATGGTGCTCCATCGGACAATACAGCATGAAAACGTAACAGTCAGGTCAAATGAACTGAGCTTCAGAACTTCTGGTGGTGCATTTATCTGCCAGACTGTTAACTTTTATGCCAACCTTCCTTTTGTTTTATAGTTGTAATTTGTTTTGTTGCGATACAAAATTTGTTCTTAACGTGCAGCCACCGGCTGAAGAAAACAGCAAGCCATTTTTGTATAGTGTAGGGTGTTCCCTATATTTGCACTGGTGGCGATCTTTGATGCCCAGTGGATGTAATCTGTGCAATCGCCTTAATAGCCTAGCGTTAGTTTCGGGCTTATTTATTTCCTAGTCTTCTTTTTCCCTGGTTTGCTAGTGGCCGCAACAACCATGGGCCATATACGGACCATGGTAACCTTGACCCTGCTACAGGCCATAGGATCCATGGGCCTCCTATGGGCCGTCGATAAATGGGCCTCCAACAGGGCCGTAGAATCGGTGGGCCTCGGGCCGTCGGATAAATGGGTCTACATGGGCCGTAAACGGGCGTAATTGGTATCGGCCCAGCACGGTAACGGGCCGTTAACAGGCCGGAGGACAGCAAAGGCTTAATTCTGTCATAGACATAACGGGTCGTTAATGGGCCAGAATATAGGACGGGCTGGAAATGGCGCAACGGGTTAACAGACTACAAACGGGTCGACTCTTGCCACGGGCCGAATTTGGCCCATTAGGGGAACAGGCCAGTAACGGGCCGGAAGTAATCGAGGGCCGGAAAGGAGCCCAAGAACGTATGGGCCGTTAGTAGGCCGAAAGCTAACACGGGCTGGAAACGGCCCATGTGAATCATGGGCCGTTAATGGGTACAAAGAAATTTACTGTTCATTATGGACTAGAGTCACCGTGGGCCTCTAAAGGGCCTAAAGATACGAAAGGCCTCATATGGGCCGAAAGACGTCGTGGGCCATACATGGGCCGAAAGTGAAATGGGCTGGTGTTATATTCGACGGCCCACATGATGTTGTTGGGCCGATTTCGGGTAGGCCCTAACGGGCCGTGAGTTACCGGGCCGTAAAATGGGCTATTTGCAAAGAGACCGTTAACAAGCTTTTCATGGGCCAGCCCGCTAACTTTTGACCAAGTCAAATGGGCCTGCCTTTGTAAGCTAAATGGGCCAGTGGTGGGCCGTTGCATGTGTCGACATATCATAGGCGCCTATCTGACCCACTGACGAGCTGACACGTGTTTCCTCCGGCCAATCAGAATTTTACACGTGGAAAATTCCCATTGGTCCGGGCTATTAACGGGTTATCGGATCCAAAACTGGACCCCATAGCTTAACGGTGACCCGTTACGGTGGATGCCACGTGTTGGTCACCCTTGACGAAAGCACTTCTGTGACGCGCGATTTATCGTCATGGAAGTGGACACTTCCGTGATGATAATTTTGGTAATGTCATGGAACACTCCTACGACAGCACAGGTATGAATATCTTGATTCTATCATAAAATCATCATGGATGTACATGCATGACAAAAAACGTGACCTACTGTGACAAACACGTATCATCACGGAAGTGTATTTTTTTGTAGTGTTTCTTTGCGTTGTGTGCTTGCTTCGATGATTCTATGGTTTTCTTTGATGCGTTTTTGCCATAGAAAAGTTGGAATACAGTAGATATAATGCAAGAATAAAATATGAATTGGTTTGCTACAGTACTTATAATAGTGATTTGCTTTCTTATACTAACGGATCTCACGAAGGTTTTGTTGAGTCTTGTGTGATTGAAGTTTTCAAGTTTTGGGTGATGTTACGATGGATGAAGGAATAAGGAGTAAGAAGAGCCTAAGCTTGGGGATGCCTGTGACGCCCGGATAATCAAGCTACAGTAATCCCTTTCTAATGATTCCACATCATCACTGTTACTGTTGCTAATCCTCACTTTATCCAAATCACAATTCAAATTCAAATTAAAGTCCAAAACTCAAATTTGTCAAACATGCAAAATAAAATGTTCAAAGTGTGGGAAATATTCCATAACTAATTATGGTGGTGAACCAACATTTTTATAAAGTGGTTTAATACACAAGATTAATTAAACAGTGGCTTTAACAATAAATAAAATGCCTTTTCTAAATTATAAAATAGCAAACTATTTTATTTGGGAGTAGAACCTTTCGTGGGAGAGGGTTAAACTAAAACATTAATTTAGGTGTTGGCCTCCTAAAATTTTAAACTAGGATAATGTGAAAATTAAAATAATATAAATAAAACAGAAAAGTTAAAAGCAGGATAAAAGAAAAAGAAGAAAACAACAGGACTCCCCCCTCACTAGGCCTCGGCCCCGCTGGACCGCTAGCCAGCCCAACCCCCCACCCGGTTGATCGACCTGTTCCCCCGACCGTGTCACTACAGGGGCTCGTCTCGCCCCAACCACCTCGCTGGCGCCGACGCCGGGAGGGGATAAGGACCCCCCTCGCCCCCTCGATACCCTCGTCCGCTCTCATTCACTCCACTCTCCTCGCTCTCTCTCTCGCCCACGCGCTCATTCCCCTCCCCAGATCCGTCCACTCCCGAACGCCTCTGTCGCCGTTGTTGCCGTCGACCTCACGGCCACCGTCGCTCCCAAGCCGAGCCGGGAGGTCCCGCGGATCCGCCGTCATCTGCTTCCTTCTCCTCATGCACGGGATCAAGCTAGACCGGCCCCGAGCTCCGCCATCGACCTCGCCTTCAACTCGAACCCGTCGCCGTTCACCACCGACTCCGGCGCCGTCGATCCTCCCCGAGCCCGCCTTTGCACCCCTACGGGATCCCGGTGAGCCGCCCATCCAACCACTCTATCCCTCCCCTTCGTTTGGATGCCGTAGGCTGCCGTCAACGTCGTGCCCGAACTCCCGCGTATGCGTATTACTGCTTAGGCCGCTGCGCTACTGCTTTGCCTGCTGCTGCCTCCAGATGCGCCCCCCGTCTTGCTCGCCCGGTCGCGACCCGACGCTCGCCTTCCGCACCAGGCCCTGCCCCACTCCCTGCACTGCTGCCTCGCTGCTCTGCCCACTGCTTCTGCTGCTTCCTCCTCTCGCGCGCATGGCCGCATGCTCGCCGTCGCTACCCGCGTCGTCGCCCCGCCCTTGGTGCTCCCGGCCGCCCCTCTCTTTGCCCCGCTCGCTGCACCGCTGCACTGCTGCAGCTCGCCCGCCTCGGCTGCTCACCGCCCCGCCGCCTAGCGCTGCTCCCACCCGTAGTTGCCGCCAGGCCTGCTGCGCTCTCGCGCGTCGACGAAGGCCACCGCACGCCGCCCCTACTGCTGCTGCACGCCGCTCCGCCCCACCCCTGACCGCCGTGCGCGCTGCCCGCCACCGCCTAGGGTCGATGCTCGCTGCTGCTGGCGGCTGTCGGCGCCTCGCCACGCCCGGCGGCCTCGCCCCCACGCCCGGGCGGGCTACGCTGCCCCCGGGTTCGCCCCGTCGGGCACCCGCACCGACACGCCCGATAACCTGCCCCCACTAGGCCACTTGGCCCTATGATAGAGGGGCCCACCCCAAAAACAAAATTAAAAAAAGAGAGATTTTAAAATAAAAATAATTAAATAGGTAATTGATTAACCTAATTAACTTTTCTTAGTTAGCCTAATTAACTAAAAATTTAACCCTGTTAAATTAGTTCGGTCGCTGACACACGGGTCCCAGCCGTCAGTTTGACCAGTCAACGCTCTGTTGACTGCTAACGTCATGACGATGTCAGGCTGACGTCATAATTCTTTTTTTTAGTTAAAGATAATTCCACAATATTGTTAATACTTTGAAAATTCATAGAAATTAAACCGTAGCTCGGATGAAAAAAATTTATACATGAAAGTTTCTCAGAACGACGAGACGAATCTGCATATGTAGCCCGTTCGTCTGCCACACGTCCCTAGCATAGAGAACATACAACCTTTCCCCTCTATTTCATTTGTCCGGAAATGCCTAACTTTGGGAAAGCATTCCCGGATGTTTTCCCCATTCGCCAGTATTCTGTAGCACTGCGTTAGAACACCTCTAGCGGTGCGTTCGTCATGTCATGCTTATGTTTGCTTGTATTTACTGTTTCTTCCCCCTCCTCTCTCCGCTAGACCCGAGACCGTTGTTGATGTCCCTGTGATCGACTATGTCGACGATGACCCTTCTTCCCTTTCAGCGGAGATTCCAGGCAAGCCCCCCCCACTTTGATCATCCCGATATCGCCCATTCCATTCTCTCATGGTTGCATTAGATTTTGCTACTGTAATTGATTGCTCCTATTCTGATGCATAGCCTGCTTTTGTACCTGTTGTTGTTACCTACCTACTTATCCTAAACTGCTTAGTATAGGTTGGATAGTGATCCATCAGTGACCCCCACCTTGTCCTTGTTGCCCCTGCATCATCATCGACGACTCGATCAACGTGATCGATGACCAGAGCCCACACCTCACATCACATCACGCCTTTTGTTGCTCGATTCTGTAGAGTTACCATCGAGTGCTGAGGGTGGTACCTCATACATCACTCCTGATGAGATCTCTATAATGTAGCTATTTGGTCGTGGTCATCGAGGGTGGTTCCTCCTTCACCATTCCCGATACGGCTCTATCGTGCAACACCTCAAGTGTGAACCTTGAGGGTGGTTCCTCTTACGTTCACCTTGATGATTACATCGAGTGGAATCCACCAAGGGTGATTCCTTGGGTTTTCCCCTTGATGTTTGGACATATGGTTACCTTGAATTTACTTGAGACATTGGTGAAAGTCGGGCGGGCACGGAGAGCACCCGAGGAGTTACGGTGGCGGCTGGCTGTTTAGCGGTATCACCCAGGAGGGGTGATAGCTCCGGACTTGTCCCGACAATCGTCCCTTCTTTTAATAATGCACTAACAGGTTTGGGTATTTGTTCTGAGTTGGCCTCTGGCCTTTACGCACTAACCACCATGCGAGAATAGTTATGGGCCTCGACGTCGTAGTATCAGCCGAAGCTTTGTCAGACGTCCAGTTCAGCATGGCGGCACGGTCGGATCGTGCTGGCCATCCGAGGCGGTGCTGGTATCCACCCTGCGCGCAACGACCCAGAGTGCAACGGGCGATGGGAACAAGACCCCGGAGTGCTTAGGATGTAGACCGGCGGGGACCTCTCTGCTGAGCCTAGGTAGGGCTGCGACGTGTTGATCTTCCGAGGCGGGGCATGACCCAGGAAAGTGTGTCCAGCCAGAGTGATCGAGCGTGTTGGGTAACGTGGTGCACCCTTGCAGGGAAGTTATCTATTCGAATATCGTGTCCACGATAACGGACGTTCAGACTTGTATCCTGATCTTATATAACTAGAAATGGATACTTGATACTTGTGATGGATATGTGGCTCCGGGATTGCTTTCTCGCAGGGAGTCGAGGAAGGATCTCTGGGCATTAATTCTAAAACATGCTTGTTAATTATAAACTGCTATTCTTTACTCTTTTACATGTTGCAAGATGCTTGGAGCTGCTTGAAGATGCTAGTCTTCGATAGGCTAGGCCTTCCCCCCTATTCTGGCATTCTGCAGTTCAGTCCACAGACACAACCCTTCCATTTGATACCAATGCATACTTAGTTTAGGTCTGATGCTTGCGAGTACTTTGTGTCAGGACCCCGATTCCAAGTCACATCGATCTAGCCGGTAACACCTCATATCACTTTGCGGCCTCATGCACGGTATTCCCACGGGTGTCGCCTTACCATGGCCCGGGACCGTTTGCGTCTTTTGGCTCACGTATATGATAGTGTCGCTAGCATCCATATGACAGAGAACCCGGGCCGACATGACTAGTCGTGAACCCAAAGTGGCACTAACTTACGGGGACAGGCATACATGAATCAACATCGAGCATGTCGGTCAGCAGCATGCGAATCCGGGCTGTAGCACTGGGCTAACAGGACTCCGGTGAATCGGGCTGTAGCAGGCTAGGCAGGACTCCGGATGTCACCGCGTGACATTTCCCCGAAGGGACAGACACAGGAACGAAGTGAATCACATGCCGGCCAGTCAAGTGTTCCGGAGCAGTAGTGCTGGGCTAGCAGGACTCCGGTGAACCGGGCTGTAGCGGACTACTATGGCTCATGGAAGCACAAGACTACATTTCCCCATAAGAGAGGCTACCAAGGATAAACAACTAGGTTGTCGGATCCCACACATACCAAGCATTTCAATCATACACACAATATGCTCGATATGTGCAAATACAACATGGCATCACAACAAGACTCTACGACTCAGAGTATTTATTCATTAGGCTCCGAAGAGCGAGATATTACAAACATGGGTCTCATGACCCAAACATACAGAGCATACAAGCAACAAGCACATGCGGAAGCTTAACTTGTCTGAGTACAGACAACTATAAATGAAAAAGGCTGAGAAGCCTGACTATCTACCAGATCCTGCCGAGGGCACAAGATCGTAGCTGAGGTAACAAGCTAAATGTCGAAGTCCACACAGCACTACTAGCGAGACTGACGTCTCTCTGCAAAACATAAAATAGGCAAACGTGAGTACAAATGTACCCAGCAAGACTTACATCAGAACTATCTACATATGCATCGGTATCAACAAAAGGGGTGGTGGAGTTTAACTGCAGCAAGCCAGCTTTGACTCAGTGGCTATCCTGAACTACGACTGCAAGCAACTCTTTTGAGGTGGCGCACATGAGTCCACATATTCACCATATCAATACACCACTATGGATCCGCTCCCGTCTCCCTACGAGAACGCCATCCATAGCACTCACGCTTATCTTGCGCATTTTAGAGTATCCACTTTCACTTGTCTATGAACTGTTATAGGCAACCCAGAAGTCCTTTACCGCGGACACGGCTATTCGAATAGATGATGTTAACCCTGCAGGGGTGTACTTCATCACACACGCTCTCGCCACTTACCACCATGTACACGTCGTGTACCTCGGCAACCTTCAAGCGGAAGCCTGGCGAGGGAGTCGGCCACGACCTGACTAACCACACAAGTCTCTCGTCCAGGTTTATCGCCTATTCAGGTTCCATCCGCAAGGAGATCCGGCCGGGGTGTCGCTCACGGCCCCAAACGATGTGTGCAGGGTTCCCAAGCCCACCTCGACGGATGGATCTACGCTTGGTACACCGTGCCATGGTGCCTAGTCTGTCCCAAGCCCACCTGTACCGGGTACCACTTGGTAGACTACTAACACTACCTACAAACACCAGAAACTAGTTGCAACTCCTGGACAGAGAACAAGTTGATTAATAAGTCGAGAGGGCTTGGAGCGCCCGGAGCCCAATGTGTGGTAGTAACTGTTCATGGATCACAAACACAGAACTCAGTTCCTGAGGACGGTTTCAATGAGACAACCCACCATGTACTCCTACATGGCCTCTCACCGCTACCTTTACCAAAACGTGTTCACACACTTAGCTCTCACACATTAGGACATGTTCACAACTTTCCAATTCATTCTCGATGAATCAGACCTGACACAACTCTAAGCAATAGCAGGCATGACAAACAAGCATGAATGAGTAGGCACATCAGGGCTCAAACAACTCCTACTCATGCTAGTGGGTTTCATCTATCTACTGTGGCAATGACAGGTCATGCAGAGGATAAAGGGGTTCAGCTACCGCAGCAAGTAACAGATGAATCGTTGTTGTCCTAATGCAGTAAAAGAGAGCAGGAGCGAGAGAGTGGGATTGTATCAGAATGAACAAGGGGGTTTTCCTTGCCTGGCACTTCTGAAGATATTATAGTTCTTCATCGGTGTCATCGATCACGTCGTCGGAGCATCGTCTACTGAGAGGGGGCGGTTACCGGCAAACAGAGAAGGAGACAATCAATGCAATGCCACAATATGCTGCATGGTCATGACATGTCAAGAATGTTATGATTTACACTAATGCATCTAGCAACAGTTTAAATGAAGTCCATATGAACTAAGGGTTCATATGCAAACTCCATATTTAGCATTTAAAATGTCATTATCATGTTTTCACCTACACAGCAGGTATAACTTATTTTGACATGCATGAAAATTATACAGATGGATAGATTGCATTTTTCTGATAATTTTTCATATATAAATTATTTCATTTGGAGTTACGGTTGAATTTCTATGAATTTTAGAAGTTTTGGGCATTTTCTGGAATTTCCTGTATAAGAATAAGTCCAGAAAATCTATTACTGCGTCAGCGTTGCGTCATGCTGACCTCAGCAGGTCAACAGGCACCGTCCAGGTCAAACCTGACCAGTGGGTCCCGCGTGTCAGTCTCTCAGTGCCTAATTAAGTTTAGGTTTAAACTAAACTAACTTTTAACAGGGGTTGGCCCCACATGGCAGTGGCTAGGATTAGATTAGCAAGGTCATTAGTCTAATCAACTTGTGGTTAGGCCGGAGTTCAGCCGGCGGCCACAGCACGCACGGCGGAGGCTCACCGGAATTCCTCCTCCGGCGGCCTAAAACGCGGCGGAGGGCATCTACGCGTTGCTCGTGCTCGTCCGCATCGAGCAGTGCAAGCAGCAGTGGCTAGGGCGGCCCATAGCGATGGCAATGGCGACAAGTGCGGTGGCCGGAGCTCGGTGGTGCACGAGCGCAGGGCACGGCTCGCCCTCGAGGGAACCAGGTAGCTAGGCCGCATCTAGGGGGCCCTAGGAGCACGGTGGGCAGCACAGATGGGCGTGGTAAGCTCAGAGGTGAGCAGGAGGTCGGCCATGGCGGACGACGGCCTCGGGAGCTCGTGGGGCGGCGGCTAGAGGAAGCTAGCGAGAGGGGAAGGTGAGGGGAAAAGCTCAGGGGCTCACGGTGATGTCGGTAGTGTGGCAGTGGGCTCGGGGATGCGCTCGGGGCGGCGAATCGACAACGACGATCTCCGGCGGCCGAAGCTCCAAGGCGAGGTCGAGGGCAATGATGCGGGGCTTCCGGCGTCGCCTGAGTCGGCGATGAGGAAGAGGGCGTCGCGGCGGACCTCGTGGACAGCTCGGTGAGGCGAGGAGGTGGCTGTGGCCGCGGTGGCTTTGGACGGTGGTGACGGACGCGCTCGGGTGGCTGCGGGCGCGAGCGCTGGGGGGGCGAGGGAGGAACCAGAGAGGGGGGAAGAAGCAGGGGTGTCGAGGGGAGTGCGTGGCGCCCTCGGGCGCCTCCAGCGGCGAGCAGGTAAGCAGGAGGTGGCCGGCGCGCGGTGGGCACACGCCCTCGCGTCCTTCTGTCAAGAGGAGGAGGACGACTGGCAGATGGCTGCGTGGGCTGGGCCTCTGCTGGGCCGCCAGGTAAGCCCAGGTGAGGTTCCTCTCTCTCTTTCATTTCTTCTGTTTTCTATTTCTTTCCTCTGTTTTGAATTAGTAACAATACCAACCCATTTTGGAAACTCCTGAAATAATTTGTGGACTCTCTTTGGATTATTCCAGTGACCCACATTTAGTTTCAGAATCATTTGAGCACTTAAATATTTATAGCATTTAAATGCCCAAAGTCAAATAAAATATGATTTAATTCAAAAATCCAAAAATGATCTAAGAATATATTCATCATTTTTGGCAGAGGTTTCCACCTTAACCAGATATCATGAACTTTTCTTAGGGACATTTTGGGTTTATTGAAAAGATTTTAATCCATCCTAGTTGAGTTGATTTATTGCTAGGGTTTGAACATCCCCATTTCAAGTTTCTTTCAAATATTAAACATGATGCACACATGAAGCTAGCCTAGTGCATTGCGAGAAGCTAGGGATGTGACAACTCACCCCCACTAAACAAAAATCTCGTCCCGAGATTCAAGCGTAGGGTAAGATGAAAGGGGAACGCAAACTAACATAATCTTCACGATCCAATTGTTCTTCTTGAAGATGTTGATTCATTGCATCATCTTGACCTTGACATCTTTTCTTTCGAGAGCTTCATCCAACTATGATGACGGAAGAGAGGGAAACTCTACAGGATTGATCTTCTCGAAGATCGAGCTATACAAGATCAACTCGCGGAATGAGATGTTGAAACATCTCGAGATGAGACACAAAACACATCGAGAGGGATGGAAGAACAAACGATGAGGTTTGATTTGGTGGGCAACAATCGCACGCTTAGATAATATGGTGCATGGGTTCCAAAGCAGCGAGGAGTTAATTGCCATGACTCCATAACGGGGCACCTTAGGAATGGTGACTCATAGAATTATTCCCTTAAGTGGCAAAAAGAATTACTTTTGATACAAAGATCGTTGAAACTCTTTATACCAGCCTAAGGCAATCACAAACGATCGTGTGAACGAATTCTAAAGAATGGCATACTTGGACCAGAATGGATGATGTGGACTACCTTGTTGAGATGATGAAATGGATGATTTTTGCATATCATTGGAAATGAATGGGACTCATGGTAAGTCCACCTTTGAAGATGGACCTGGACAGCAACTGCTGAGAAGGGCAGCCCATGGAAAATTGGCACGATGGGTGCAAGCTGGGAACAAAAATGCAAATGCTAGGAATGATTCTAGTAACTGGGAGAAGCTCAACAGTAGAGAGTGAATCTACTGTTTGAATGGTTCTAGCATAATCGAGGAAACCGAGAGCACAAGGACCCCTGAGGATCAACTTCTAGAATAAGTTGCACTAAATCCTCATGGAGAAGATGGTTAAATAGCTCAATCAAGATACTACAATGATAGATCTTCCGGCTAGGTGTGTCGGCCAGAACATCAACCTTGTCGGGACCTACATCATAATCTTGGAAAAGTTCCAACCGTCATATCTGCCTGAGATTCGGATCTAGTTGGTAACAGGATATTCCAGACTCATCGAGTCTAGAAGAAAATGAAGGTTTGCAACACAAATCGACGAGATGACGTTGCGAGATTCTCGGGAGATGGACTACGGTAGTAAGCTCCAAAACATGAGCTGGTTCTGCTACAAACACATGTGAACACGCTGTCCCAGACAAGCATGACCACATAGTAGTCTTATGATAAAACACTACCGAGTTCAGGTGGGGACCATCAACGAGGATAACAAAGTCCTAACATAAGTCATGATTCTTAAGAAGGAACTTCTTCTCCTTGAACAAATCAATCAGTGGCTTCGTGTGCTAGGGATACATTACAGAATGAAGATGATCAGTCTATCAAACCATAGAATACTTCGCACATGCATGACTAACTTGGGATGATTCCAGAGGAAGCAAAACAAACTTTCTCAAATTCACGGTGGCAACTTACTTCAGATACACGTGAATTAGAGGAAGTCACCTTTTACATCGAACATATGCTTCGTGAGGTAGCATGAAGAGATGCTTTCAAAGTTTCCAGCACTAGCTTAATGTTCAACATGAATCATGGACAAGATGAAAATATTGCCGATGGGCTCAACAACAGGTCATCCAAATTTCCATGAAGATGGAATTCCACAACTATGTGAACAAAGCGATAGCATTGGTCAAACCCAAAGAATATAATGGTGTATGCTCGAGGAAACAACCACGAGTAAGACAACATTACGAATATCGCTGGTTATGATTTGATTTGAGGATAGCCCATACTCAAATCAAAGATTGGATAAGGTGATAGGTCCGTTAACTGATCACGAGGATCAATCGATGAAAATACCATCTTTCTTCAACACACATACAAGATATCCCTTAAGATGAACTAAGTCGGACAAGCTTTTATCTTCCAACTCTCCAAGTTGTTGTTTGGCTTAACCAACTAGCTCAGGGGTATCCAACACAGATTCTTGGAGAAAGGGTGGTTTACAAGAATACCAACATGATCACGAACTCAACATAGCGGTCAGGTGACGACCTGGTGATACTTCCGAGAAGATATTCGGAAAATCACGTACCACCGATATGTTGCTAAGCTCGAGAACAATCTTTCTTTTCAGGGCAAGACGATATGACCAAGAGAGTGATGGATTGACACAATCCTATCTCATTAATCGAGGAGTGCACCAGGGAAAATGGACTAGGTCACACGATAAATCTTAGGATGACGATTCAATAACCGGCATACTAAGGATGAGAGTATTGTCCATTAACTACCAAGCAATGGAGTTGCTAGGAGTATTGATTTCACACACCACAATTCACTTGTCGGTATTCCGGTTATAATAACACGGGGAGCGAGGGATGAACGATGATGGCGAGGAGTATCACTTAATCAAGAATTCATAAGAGGTGGTGCAATTCTCATGACACTCTTGACACAAAGATGGTAACACTCCAAGGTAGAGCAGAACAAAAACTGGATTGGCATTTTGATCTGTGGAATACAACTACTTTGACCCAATCCCAGAGATGGACGAGGTACTGGAGTTTGTTTCTCCTAGTCATCCAGAATAGAATGGCTTAACGGACCACAAGAGTAATAGGCATCGATAACACAAATGCACAACTACTCCTGACTATCAATTAATAGACGGGGGTCAGAATACAACTAAAGAGAGACAACTCGAAGGGGCATATATCTTTCTGAGTTGTGGATGCATAGATTAGTATGTCGAGCAAAGCTCAACATTTCTTCCGGATAACCCATGCAGAAAGGTAGAACTGGCAGATTCACAATGTAGAATGGAGAACTCATCGAGAGCACTCTTGTTGTGATCTTTTGGTTCAACGAGGAACTTCTGCCAAGGATGGTTCATGGTATTTGGAAGAAGGGAATACCACGGACCTCGAGGACTATCGCAAGGTTGCTAATATCCTAAAGGTACGAGCAACACTATCAACATGAAGTAATTAGGGTGAACCTCAGGTTCAAGAACCCAGGAGTAGAATGCCTACTAACTAAATGGCATCACAGGATGCTTTCGAGAATGACGGCCAGAATCATCACACTGGGACACAAAACACAGCTAGGTTACTAGATGATCCCCTAAGGCACCTAGGGTCATAATAATAATTCCAACATATATGTCAAGGCAATGGAGTACCTCAACAAACCGTTTAGTCCGCTTAATATGGCCCAAAAGAACATCGAAAACTGGGAGGAAGGATTTGCAAATGCATCAGATTCTTTAGAAACTTGGGATGACTCGGACAGCATAACGGCTGTAAATGCTCAGAAAAAGATTTGAGACATTCACAAGGATTTGCATAGTCACTTAACAACATCATATCAAGGTTCTGGTTCAACTGACAACATACTAAAAGTAGTAGAAACTGAACTGAAGATTGAGACCAACAATCCTACGAGTCTACGGTTTAGTAACACGGATCTAAAGATGAGAAGCCTAGTTCTTAATCCCCGTAGAGGAGAAGAGGTTGACTCAGATCAGAAGGGCATAAGGTAAAGGAGTAAAAAGAGCCTTACGTTCCCTTCCACAATCAATTCCCTTATATAACTAAAGCATTTCTAGACTCAACTTCGACCAGTTTGGCTTGGTAATCCTACAGGCAGTCAGGCTCTGATACCAAAGCTGTCAGGACCCCGATTCCAAGTCACATCGATCTAGCCGGTAACACCTCATATCACTTTGCGGCCTCACGCACGGTATTCCCACGGGTGTCGCCTTACCATGGCCCGGGACCGTTTGCGTGTTTTGGCTCACGTATATGATAGTGTCGCCGACATGACTAGTCGTGAACCCAAAGTGGCACTAACTTACGGGGACAGGCATACATGAATCAACATCGAGCATGTCGGTCAGCAGCGTGCGAATCCGGGCTGTAGCACTGGGCTAACAGGACTCCGGTGAACCGGGCTGTAGCAGGCTAGGCAGGACTCCGGATGTCACTGCGTGACATTTCCCCGAAGGGACAGACACAGGAACGAAGTGAATCACATGCCGGCCAGTCAAGTGTTCCGGAGCAGTAGTGCTGGGCTAGCAAGACTCCGGTGAACCGGGCTGTAGCGGACTACTATGGCTCATGGAAGCACAAGACTACATTTCCCCATAAGAGAGGCTACCAAGGATAAACAACTAGGTTGTCGGATCCCACACATACCAAGCATTTCAATCATACACACAATATGCTCGATATGTGCAAATACAACATGGCATCACAACAAGACTCTACGACTCAGAGTATTTATTCATTAGGCTCTGAAGAGCGAGATATTACAAACATGGGTCTCATGACCCAAACATACAGAGCATACAAGCAACAAGCACATGCGGAAGCTTAACTTGTCTGAGTACAGACAACTATAAATGAAAAAGGCTGAGAAGCCTGACTATCTACCAGATCCTGCCGAGGGCACAAGATCGTAGCTGAGGTAACAAGCTAAACGTCAAAGTCCACACAGCACTACTAGCGAGACTGACGTCTCTCTGCAAAACATAAAATAGGCAAACGTGAGTACAAATGTACCCAGCAAGACTTACATCAGAACTATCTACATATGCATCGGTATCAACAAAAGGGGTGGTGGAGTTTAACTGCAGCAAGCCAGCTTTGACTCAGTGGCTATCCTGAACTACGACTGCAAGCAACTCTTTTGAGGTGGCGCACATGAGTCCACATATTCACCATATCAATACACCACTATGGATCCGCTCCCGTCTCCCTACGAGAACGCCATCCATAGCACTCACGCTTATCTTGCGCATTTTAGAGTATCCACTTTCACTTGTCTATGAACTGTTATAGGCAACCCAGAAGTCCTTTACCGCGGACACGGCTATTCGAATAGATGATGTTAACCTTGCAGGGGTGTACTTCATCACACACGCTCTCGCCACTTACCACCATGTACACGTCGTGTACCTCGGCAACCTTCAAGCGGAAGCCTGGCGAGGGAGTCGGCCACGACCTGACTAACCACACAAGTCTCTCGTCCAGGTTTATCGCCTATTCAGGTTCCATCCGCAAGGAGATCCGGCCGGGGTGTCGCTCACGGCCCCAAACGATGTGTGCAGGGTTCCCAAGCCCACCTCGACGGATGGATCTACGCTTGGTACACCGTGCCACGGTGCGTAGTCTGTCCCAAGCCCACCTGTACCGGGTACCACTTGGTAGACTACTAACACTACCTACAAACACCAGAAACTAGTTGCAACTCCTGGACAGAGAACAAGTTGATTAATAAGTCGAGAGGGCTTGGAGCGCCCGGAGCCCAATGTGTGGTAGTAACTGTTCATGGATCACAAACACAGAACTCAGTTCCTGAGAACGGTTTCAGTGAGACAACCCACCATGTACTCCTACATGGCCTCTCACCGCTACCTTTACCAAAACGTGTTCACACACTTAGCTCTCACACAGTAGGACATGTTCACAACTTTCCAATTCATTCCCGATGAATCAGACCTGACACAACTCTAAGCAATAGCAGGCATGACAAACAAACTTGAATGAGTAGGCACATCAGGGCTCAAACAACTCCGACTCATGCTAGTGGGTTTCATCTATCTACTGTGGCAATGACAGGTCATGCAGAGGATAAAGGGGTTCAGCTACCGCAGCAAGTAACAGATGAATCGTTGTTGTCCTAATGTAGTAAAAGAGAGAAGGAGCGAGAGAGTGGGATTGTATCGGAATGAACAAGGGGGTTTTGCTTGCCTGGCACTTCTGAAGATATTATAGTTCTTCATCGGTGTCATCGATCACGTCGTCGGAGCATCGTCTATTGAGAGGGGGGGGTTACCGGCAAACAGAGAAGGACACAATCAATGCAATGCGACAATATGATGCATGGTCATGACATGTCAAGAATGTTATGATTTACAGTAATGCATCTAGCAACAGTTTAAATGAAGTCCATATGAACTAAGGGTTCATATGCAAACTCCATATTTAGCATTTAAAATGTCATTATCATGTTTTCACCTATACATCAGGTATAACTTAGTTTGACATGCATGAAAATGATACAGATGGATAGATTGCATTTTTCTGATAACTTTCCATATATAAATTATTTCATTTGGAGTTACGGTTGAATTTCTATGAATTTTAGAAGTTTTGGGCATTTTCTGGAATTTCCTGTATAAGAATAAGTCCAGAAAATCTATTACTGCATCAGCGTTGCGTCATGCTGACCTCAGCAGGTCAACAGGCGCCGTCCAGGTCAAACCTGACCAGTGGGTCCCGCGTGTCAGTCTCTCAGTGCCTAATTAAGTTTAGGTTTAAACTAAACTAACTTTTAACAGGGGCTGGCCCCACATGGCAGTGGCTAGGATTAGATTAGCAAGGTCATTAGTCTAATCAACTTGTGGTTAGGCCGGAGTTTAGCCGGCGGCGACAGCACGCACGGCGGAGGCTCACCGGAATTCCTCCTCCGGCGGCCTAAAGCGCGGCGGAGGGCATCTACGCGTTGCTCGTGCTCGTCCGCATCGAGCAGTGCAAGCAGCAGTGGCTAGGGCGGCCCGTAGCGATGGCAATGGCGACAAGTGCGGTGGCCGGAGCTCGGTGGTGCACGAGCGCAGGGCACGGCTAGCCCTCGAGGGAACCAGGTAGCTAGGCCGCATCTAGGGGGCCCTAGGAGCACGGTGGGCAGCACAGATGGGCGTGGTAAGCTCAGAGGTGAGCAGGAGGTCGGCCATGGTGGACGACGACCTCGGGAGCTCATGGGGCGGCGGCTAGAGGAAGCTAGTGTAACGCCCACGATGCGGCTATATCTCCCACATGTCGGGGCACGACTTAGAGGCATAACCGCATAGTGGTTTTGTCGCAAGAAGGGTCATCTTCACACAATCCCATGTAATGAACAAGAATGGGATAAAGAGTTGGCTTACAATCGCCACTTCACACAATACATAATAAATATCATCATACATCATCCAAAATACAATCATATAGACCGGCTACGGCCAAAATCCAGATGCCAATAAGACAACCCCAAATGCTAGATCCCCGATCGTCCCAACTGGGCTCCACTACTGATCATCAGGAAAAGACACATAGTAACGACCACGTTCCTCGTCGAACTCCCACTTGAGATCGACGCCATCGTCTACACCGGCATCGTCGGCACCTGCAACTGGTGTTGGAAGTATCTGTGAGCCACGGGGACTCAGCAATCTCACACCCGCGAGATCAAGACTATTTAAGCTTATAGGCAAGGAGGTGCAAAGAGGTGGAGCTGCAGCGGCAAAAGCATGTATGGTGGCTATATTGCGCAAATGAGAGCGAGAAGAGAAGCAAAGGAACGGACGTCATCTAGCAAAGACCAAGAAGAGGTCCTGAACACCTACTTACGTCATACATAACACGGACCGTGTTCACTTCCCGGAATCCGCTGAGAAGAGACCATCACGGCTACACACACACTTGGTGTATTTTAATTGGGTCAAGTGACAAGTTATCTACAACCGGACATTAACAAATTCCCATCTGCCTCATAACCGCGGGCACGGCTTTCGAAAGATAATACCCTGCAGGGGTGTCCCAACTTAGCCCATCATAAGCTCTCACGGTCAACGAAGGATAAACCTTCTCCCGGAAAGACCCGATCAGTCTCGGAATCCCGGTTTACAAGACATCTCGACAATGGTAAAACAAGACCAGCAAAGCCGCCCGAATGTGCCGACAAATCCCAATAGGAGCTGCACATATCTCGTTCTCAGGGCACACCGGATAAGTCAAGCTACGAGTAAAACCAGACCTCGAGTTTCCC